>NC_057800.1:51424553-51724553 GCF_018294505.1 Triticum aestivum
GGAAACCCAAGGGAAAAAGAGGCTAGGTGGCAAATGGTAAGACCAATGTTGGGCATTGCTGGAAAAGCTTTAATGAAGGAGAAATATCAAGGGGTTCCCATTATAACCCAACCGCGTAAGAAACACAAAATCCGGGAACATAACACCGATATGATAGAAAATAGGGCGGCAAGAGTGAAACAAAACACTAGGCGAGAGGCCGAGCCTTCCACCCTTTACCAAGTATATAGATGCATTAAGATAACAAGATAATATAATGATATCCCAACAAGTAAATGAATGTTCCAACAAGGAACGGCCTCCAATCTTCACCTGCAACTAGCAACACTATAAGAGGGGCTGAGCAAAGCGGTAACATAGCCAATCAACAGTTTGCTAGGACATGGTCGGTTAGAGGTTTAACATGGCAATTTGGGAGGCTTGAAAGCAAATGGTAGGCATCGTAGCATTGGCATAGCAAAAGAGCGAGCAAACTAGCATAGCAAAGATAGTAGTGATTTCGAGGGTATGATCATCTTGCCTGCACAGTTGTCAGAGTTGACTGGATCCTCGAAAGCAAACTCAAAGGGCTCCCGTTAGTGAACTCGTCTCCCGGCTCTACCCAAACAAGACAAACAAGCAACAAGGACACAATCAACCACGTGCAAACTCAAACAACACAATGCAAAGATGATATGCTATGCGGGATGCGATGCGGGATGCAAAATGCAAGATATGACAGGAAATGCATGAACCTAGCCTCAACATGGAAATCCAAGTGTGCCACTGGAAAGATGAGATGAAATCGCTTGAAAACGATATAAAGAACACCGGAATCGGAGTTACGGTTTGGAAATGGCAAGCGATTCTGTCTGCGATTTACAGCAAGTAGGCATCTAAATGCAATGAGATGAACATGCTACATCCACCAAACATGACAACAAAATACATGGCAGGGATGCATTCAAGATGCTTAGCAAAAGTCTAGTACTGAGCTACGGCCAATTCATCCATTAACAGGTTCAAACATACATGGCAAAAATGCATATGGTAAACAGATCTCAGACTTAAGTGAAATTAACACTTGTCTGGAATTTCAGATCAGGTAGCCCTCTTCGGAGCAACAAAACTATATGCTACAGGACCTGAACATGGCAAAGTAAAGCATGGCATGGAGCTACTCAAAGAGCTTAACAAAAGTCCCTTAGTGACCTTGAGCCAAAAGGGATCAGAAGATACAATTGCAAGCATGTGAACATAGCAAAAACATAATCAGTTTTCAGACTTGGTGAAAACTGATACATGCTGAAACATAACTCAAGTAGGCATGTTTACAAGCTCGATGCACTCACTACGATGCAAGTCATGGCAAGACAAGCATACACCCAACAAGAAGGCACAAAATGCAAGCTAGACATGGCAAGAACAATAGCATAGCATGCACGGATCAACTACAACATCATCGGCAAAATCGCAAACAAGTTGACAATCTGCCCAGATTCACAAAGTAGCAAAAGTAGAGCTCGAGTGACTCAAGCTAGGGTGCTCCATAATTGCAAACAAAGGCATGGATGGATAGAGCACTACAATATTAACAAAACATCATTACTGATTATCCTCAAAAGAGGCACGGATCACTAGGAAACAACATGAACATATGGCATTAAGAGATAAACAGCTCCAGGACTTGGAGAAATTACTAAGTCCCTGAAAACAGAATTAGCAAGTGCACCACTTTGCAAGCTTGCACTAGTCACCACACACACCACAAAAATACATGGGTTGCACCTCTGGAAAGATGACAAAACCCTTAACAAAACATATGTAGAACTCATGGGCATATCATGCACACATTAATCATGGAAAAAATGACAAAAAGCTAAACGGAGTAGCAGATCTGACAATAATCTCAAGTAGCCCTCTTCTAACAGCATTTCGGGCATCAAGATGAACTCAAATGAAAATGATGCAATGGAATGAAATGATGTACTCTCTGAGATGAACATTTTGATATGCTATATGCATGAATCAGAGCTACGGATGCAAAGTTACGGGGTCATGAACAGGAGCATATGGATCGGAATTTTAGGGACAGACGAAAATAACAACCTTCGGATTAGGGTTTACTGTTCATCGCGAGCTGGACCCAGATCGGGCGGCGCGCCGTTCGAGGTTGACCGGGGCAGCTCGTCGGAGCCGATGGCCGCGGTGGCCGGAGCTTGACGGGGAGGCGGCGGCGCGGCGGCTCCGGAGGAGAACGGCGGCGAGGTCGATGCGGCGCGGGGTGGCACGGACCGGGTCGAGGCGGAGCGGAGCGGCGGCTGCCGACGTCGAGTCGGAGCGGCGGAGCGGCGGGCGCCGGTCGCCGGACCGCGGGAAGAAGAGGCGGCGGGGTTGGTGAGGGGAGGCGCGGCGGTGATGGGCTCGGGGGGCCGCGCACGGGCTCTCACGGGCCGGTGGCAGTGAGATGCGGCACGGCCAGTAGGAGCGTGACACGTGGCGGTGGTGGGGAGCAGCGGACACGTCCGTCGGTGCAACTTTTGTCCGGCGGCGCGCGGAGATGAAGAAGGCTAGGGTTTCGGGGAGGGGATCCGAGATTTTCGAGGAGGACCTATATATAGGCCTAGAGGGAGCTAGGAGAGTCCAAATGAGGTGCGGTTTTTGTCCACGCGATCGTGATCAAACGCTCTAGAGGATGGAGCAGAGTTAGGTGGGTTTTGGGCCAAATTGGAGCGGTGTTGGGCTGCAACACACACGAGGCCTTTTCGGTCCCTCGGTTAACCGTTGGAGTATCAAACGAAGTCCAAATGGTACGAAACTTGACAGGCGGTCTACTGGTAGTAAACCAAGGCCGCTTGGCAAGTCTCGGTCCAATCCGGAAATGTTTAATCCCCACACACGAAAGAAAGCTAGAAATGACCACCGGAGGAGAACGAAACACCGGAATGCAAAACGGACAACGGGGAAAATGCTCGAATGCATGAGACGAACACGTATGCAAATGCAATGCACATGATGACATGATATGGGATGCATGACAATGGCAACAACACACGGAGACAAAGACCCGAACCCGAGGAAATAAATATAACTTAACGCCGGAAATGGCAAGAGTTGGAGTACAAATTGGAAAGTTCCATCCGGGGTGTTACAACACTCCACCACTACTAAAGGATCTCGTCCCGAGATCTAGGACTGAAAGAACGCCGGGTACTTAGAACAGAGGTGATCCTCGCGTTCCTAGGTAGCTTCACGGTCGGAATGGTGTGACCACTTGACTTTGAGAAATTTGATTGACTTGTTGCGAGTCTTGCGTTCAGTCTCTTCAAGAATAGCAACTGGGTGCTCACGATAAGAGAGATCTTCTTGGAGCTCAATGTCCTCGAAGTTGACGGTGCGGTCAGGAGTCTTGAAGCACTTTCAAAACTGAGAGACATGGAACACGTCATGAACATTTGCAAAGTTTGACGGAAGCTCGAGTTGATAGGCGAGGTCGCCTCTCTTGCTGACAATCTTGAAAGGTCCCATGTATCTGGGGGCAAGCTTCCCTTTGATACCGAAGCGACGAGTACCTTTCATAGGAGAGAAGCGGAGGTAAACATGATCTCCGATCTCGAAAGCCAAATCACGGTGCTTACTATCATAGTATCTCTTCTGACGGGATTGGGCTGCTTTGAGGTTATCACGAATGACTTTGCACATTTCCTCTGCCTCTGTGATTAAGTCATTGCCCAAAAACTGACGTTCACCGGTTTCGGACCAGTTGAGAGGGGTACGACACTTCCTGCCATACAGAATTTCTAAAGGGGCCTTGTCCGAACTTGCTTGAAAACTATTGTTGTAGGAGAATTCAGCATAAGGAAGACAATCCTCCCACTTCATGCCGAAGGATATCACACAAGCCCTGAGCATATCTTCAAGAATCTGGTTGACATGCTCGACTTGACCGCTAGTTTGAGGATGGAAAGTTGTGCTGAAGCGGATGTTAGTGCCCATGGCCTTTTGAAAAGAATCCCAAAACTTTGAGGTAAAGATGCTGCCACGGTCTGAAGAGATCACTTGTGGAATACCGTGCAGAGAGAAAATACGAGAGGTATAGAGTTCCGCCAATTGAGCTGCAGTGAGCGAGTCTTTGATAGGCAGAAAATGAGCCACTTTGGTGAGTTTGTCGATGACAACGAATATAGCATCACTGTCACGCTTGGACTTAGGAAACCCAGTCACGAAGTCCATTTCAATGTGGCCAAACTTCCATTCTGGAATGGCAAGAGGTTGGAGGAGACCAGCTGGCCTTTGGTGTTCTGCCTTCACTCTTCTGCAGACATCACATTCATTCACGAATTGAGCGATCTCGCGCTTCATTCGAGTCCACCAATAAGCCTGCTTGAGGTCCTGATACATCTTCGTACTCCCAGGGTGGATGGAGAGGAGAGAATTGTGAGCCTCGTTCATGATCACTTTACGAAGTTCACCTTTGGGTACAACAATACGATCCTCGAAGAAGAGAGTGTCCTTGTCATCAAGGCGGTATCACTTGTACTTGGACTGACTCTTGGCAATCCCAATCTTCACCTTTTTCACCATAGCATCAAGAAGCTGGGCTTGGCGAATCTGGTCTTCCAAGGTAGGAGAGACTAGAAGGTTGGCGAGGAAACCTTGAGGAACAACTTGCAGATTAAGTTTGCAGAAAGCTTCACAAAGCTCAGGTTGATAAGGCTTGAGAATCAGACTGTTGCAGTAAGCTTTCCTGCTCAAAGCGTCAGCAATCACATTGGCCTTGCCTGGAGTGTACTCAATACTCGGATTATACTCTTGAATCATTTCGACCCATCGAGTTTGCCTGAGGTTGAGATTAGGCTGAGTGAAGATGTACTTGAGACTCTTGTGATCCGTGAAAATGTCCACTTTTCTTCCCAATAGAAGATGTCTCCAAGTCAAAAGAGCATGCACAACTGCCGCCAACTCGAGATCATGAGTGGGGTAGTTCTTCTCATTAGGCTTCAACTGGCGAGAGGTATAAGCAACAACTTTCTTCTCTTGCATCAATACTGCGCCAAGACCTAGGAGAGAGGCATCACAAAAGACCTCGTACGGCTTGGATTCATCAGGCGGAGTCAGAACTGGAGCAGTGATCAATTTCACTTTCAAAGTGTTGAAAGCAATATCACACTCCGGAGACCAAACGTACTTGACGTGCTTCTGGAGAAGATTAGAGAGAGGCTTCGCGATCTTAGAAAAGTTTTCAACGAATCTTCGGCAATAGCTTGCGAGACCGAGGAAGCTACGGAGTTGCTTCACGTTCTGAGGAGGTTCCCAATTCACAATTGCAGACACCTTCTCGGGATTCATGGCAATGCCCTTGGCAGAGATGATATGACCAAGATAAAGAACCTCATCAAGCCAAAATTCACACTTGGAGAACTTGGTGTAGAACTGATGTTCCCTGAGCTTATCGAGAACCAAATGCAAGTGTTTGGCATGATCTTCCTTGTTCTTCGAGAAAACCAGAATGTCGTCGAGATAGACCAAAACGAAGTCATTGGTGTAGGCATTGAAGATGAAGTTCATCATGCGAGAGAACGTCGGAGGAGCGTTGACGAGACCAAAAGACATGACAGTGTATTCATATGAACCAAAACTTGTCCTGAAAGCCGTCTTGGGAATATCTTGCTCACGGATTCGAATCTAATGATAACCCATACGGAGATCAAGATTGGAGAATACTTGGGCACCTTTGAGTTGTTCGAACAGCTCATTGATGTTGGGAAGTGGGTATTTGTTCTTGATGGTCTTCTTGTTCACTGGATGGTAATCAACACAAAGTCGGTCCGTTCCATCCTTATTCTTCACAAAAAGAACACCACAACCCCACGGAAGAGAACTAGGCCGGATGAGACCCATTTTCTCTTGAATATCGAGTTGCTTCTTCAGCTCCTTCAACTCTTCAGGTCCGAGCTTGTAAGGACGTTTGCACACAGGTTCCGTGCCAGGCTCAAGATCAATAACGAATTCAACTGGCCGGTGTGGAGGCATTCCTGGGAGCTCTTCTGGAAAGACGTCTTGATATTCGCAAACGACTGGAATTTGCGAGATGGCATCCAATTCACCCTTCTCATTGAGAGAAAACAGACGAATTGTATTATCACGAGTGGCAAAGACAATTACATTCTCAGACGAATGAGTCAATTGAATCTGCCTGGCTGCACAATCAAGATGAGCGTTGTTCTTAGAAAGCCAATCCATTCCGAGAATAAGATCAATATCTGAATTACCAAGAACCACCAGAGAAGAGAGAAACTTGTAATCACCCAATGTGATACAGATATCGGGAGCAACCAAACTAGAAGTCAAATGCTTGCCGGGAGAAACAACTTGCATGACTTTGGGCATGATCTCAGTATCAACATTGTGCTTCGATGCAAAAGGGCATGACAAAAAGGAATGCGATGCACCAGTGTCAAAAAGAACTTTTGCAGGAACATCATTAATAGGAAGGTTACCCATGATGACATCTGACGAGTCCTCTGCCTGAGCTGCATTCATCAAATTGACCTTGGCGTGCTTGGGGTTATGCTTGACCATAGCTGTACTTGCCGATCTGACAGGAGGAGGAGGAGGAAGATGCCTCTGGTTGAAACACTTGTTGGCATAGTGACCCTTCTGTTGGCACTTGTTGCACGTGACCTCTGAAAGCGGACGGTGATACGGAGCACTCGATCTTGGAGCTTGAGACGAAGTCTTGTTCTGAAAGCCAGGGTTGGGTGGGTGGGAAGAACCACTACCAACTTTGCTCTTCTGCTGATATGACTGACGGAACGGAGGAGGAGGAAGCCAATACTTCTGCTGCTTGGCCACTTGAGTAGAGGAATAAGGAGTAGCATCTCTGACTCGCTTCTTGGAAGCATCACACCTCAACTGAGCAGCTTCTTGCTTCAGTGCCATGTTGTAGAACTCATCGTATCTCAAGGGCTCAAAGAGAACAAGAGCTAGCTGAATTTCTTCTCTGAGACCACCCCTGAACTGGTATATCATGCTCTTCTCATTAGGTACGTCCTACTTGGCAAAGCGGGCGAGCTTCTGGAACAACTTGTTGTAGTCATAGACAGACAAAGAGCCTTGCTTCAGATTGCGGAATTCCTCACGCTTTCTTTCAATCATGCTCTGGGGAATATGATGAGCTCGGAAATCTCGACGGAATTCATCCCAAGTGATAACACGTCCACCTCTGGAATCCTTGTACTACTGGAACCATTCTGCAGCTTGATCTTTGAGTTGGAAGGAAGCGAACTTAACAAAGTCCTCAGGCCTGATGTTACTGCACTCGAAATGCTTGCACAGATCCACAAGCCAATCATCAGCATCGGTTGCCTCAACACAATTGCTAAAAGTCTTTGGCCCGTTAGCAAGGAACTGGTTGAGTGTAGCAAAGTGATTCTGATTGCTGCCTTGATTCCCTTGGTTGCCTTGATTGCGCTCTTGGAGAATTTGCATGATCAACTGTGTGTTTGCATTGGTTGCGGCCATCACAGCTTGCCATGCCTCTGGAGGAGGTGGAGGTGGTGGCGGATCAGGATTCGGAGTCGTGCGCGTTGGAGGAGCCATCCTGAAGAGGTTGACCACCATTAGCACATTGATAGACAAATATTGAAGCTGAATCCAACGGAATGAAAATTGCAACATATAGTCTTCACATCCGAACAAAATGAACGAATGCATTCCTCTTAAAATGGTCACATATCCATAAATTGAGAAGCCACGTAGAATTAAGGTAGAGAAATAAATCAAGAAGGTACGGATCAAGAACGGATAATCGGTAAGAAATCCCAATCTCAAACCAATATCCGTGGAAGAAGAACTAGAGCTACTAGAATTCCCACCTATGAAACTCCCGAACCTTTCTGGTTATGCAATCAGGTGTTGGGGTTACAGGGGAAGCATAATATCTCACCCAAACTAGCAAATCCTACATTCAGCTGTATCCATCCTTCAACACATAACCAAGAAACCTTCGGAAACCATCTACCTCAACCTTCAAAAAGCATCCGTTATACAAGTTATGGCGATACTCCTGAACTCCCGCCCCAGTACTGGGTGGCGTCGAGGTTATCTCACCAACAAACTGCATAAACGAGATTTTCGATGTCGGTGTACTAGACTCAGGTATTCCAGAACTGCAATGATAAAATTATGATGACAACACCTCAGAGCTCGACTCCCCGGGACACTTCCACTAAACCCCTGACAGGAGGCACCAAGACAATGTTCTCATCATAAAACCATCGGAACGATTCCAAGATACCCGCGTGATCCTAAATTTTTTTTAGTGAAATTTGAGAAGAGAAGAGTCAAAACTCTACGGCAGGATGCCTTACCAGAGCGATGAGGAGACTGGGAAGTAAAAACAATTCCTAAACTCTCCAATATATAATTCCTAAATGACTCAAAACATTTTTCTAGACACAACTCGTCCGCTAATAACGATCAAGCAATGGGGCTCCTAAGGTCGGGGAAGGCTCTGATTACCAACTTGTAACACCCTCGATGCGACTATAGCTCCCACGTGTCGAGGCACGACTTAGAGACATAATCGCATTGAAGGCATATGTCGCAAGTTAGGCAATCTTCACAAACATCCCATGTAATATAATAATAAAAGGGGAGATACCATAGTTGGCTTACACTTGCCACGTCAATCAAGTACATAAATAACATTACATCATCCAAACACTCATGGCCCGTCTACGGCGCCAAAATAAAAGAGAACCCAACATGCGACACAGTCCCAATCACCCCCAACTGGGCACCACTACTGATCATCGGGAAAGGAAACATAGTATCGTTGAGAGTCTTCGTCGAACTCCAACTTGAGTTCATACGCGTCTCCTGGAGTGGAATCATTAGGCCCTCCATCTAGTGTAATAGTAATCGGTGAGCCACAGGGACTCAGCAATCTCGCACCCTCGCGATCAAGACTATTTAAGCTTAAAGGTATGACAGGGTAAAAATATGTGGAGCTGCAGCAAGCGACTAGCAAATATGGTGGCTAACTTATTCGCAAAAGAGAGCGAGAAGAGGAGGCAAAGTGCGAGCGAGAAACTAAAGAGCAACCTGCGCAAACATTACTCCAACACCGTGTCCACTTCCCGGACTCCACCGAGAAGAGGCCATCACGGTAACACACTCAGTTGATTCATTTTAATTAAGTTAAGGTTCAAGTTATCTACAACTGGACATTAACAAATTCCCATCTGCCCATAACCGCGGGCACGGCTTTTGAAAGTTCAATCCCTGCAGGGGAGTCCCAACTTAGCCCATGACAAGCTCTCACGGTCAACGAAGGAATAGACCTCCTCCCAAGATGTTCCGATCAGACTCGGTATCTCAGTAATTCAAGACGCTTCGACAGGTTGAAACAAGACCAGCAACACCGCCCGAATGTGAAGACAAATCCCGATAGGAGCTACACATATCTCGTTCTCAGGGCACACTCAGATGAGACATCCTATGAGTAAAACCAACCCTCAAGTTGCCACGAGGTGGCCCCACAGTCTACTCGGTCAGACCAACACTCAGAGGAGCACTGGCCTGGGGGGGGGGGTTAAATAAGATGACCCTCGGGCTCCGGAAACCCAAGGGA
This sequence comes from Triticum aestivum, assembly GCF_018294505.1. Taxonomy (NCBI): domain Eukaryota; kingdom Viridiplantae; phylum Streptophyta; class Magnoliopsida; order Poales; family Poaceae; genus Triticum; species Triticum aestivum. The sequence goes on from NC_057800.1 coordinate 51,434,170, forward strand.
AAAAGAGGCTAGGTGGAAAATGGTAAGACCAATGTTGGGCATTGCTGGAAAAGCTTTAATCAAGGCGAAATATCAAGGGGTTCCCATTATAACCCAACCGCGTAAGGAACGCAAAATCCGGGAACATAACACCGATATGACGGAAACTAGGGCGGCAAGAGTGAAACAAAACACTAGGCGGGAGGCCGAGCCTTCCACCCTTTACCAAGTATATAGATGCATTAAGATAACAAGATAATATAATGATATCCCAACAAGTAAATAAATGTTGCAACAAGGAACGGCCTCCAATCTTCACCTACAACTAGCAACGCTATAAGAGGGGCTGAGCAAAGCGGTAACATAGCCAATCAACAGTTTGCTAGGACATGGTGGGTTAGAGGTTTAACATGGCAATTTGGGAGGCTTGAAAGCAAATGGTAGGCGTCGTAGCATTGGCATAGCAAAAGAGCGAGCAAACTAGCATAGCAAAGATAGTAGTGATTTCGAGGGTATGATCATCTTGCCTGCACAGTTGTCAGAGTTGACTGGATCCTCGAAAGCAAACTCAACGGGATCCTCATTAGCGAACTCGTTTCCCGGCTCTACCCAAACAAGACAAACAAGCAACAAGGACACAATCAACCACGTGCAAACTCAAACAACACAATGCAAAGATGATATGCTATGCGGGATGCGATGCGGGATGCAAAATGAAAGATATGACAGGAAATGCATGAACCTGGCCTCAACTTGGAAATCCAAGTGTGCCACTGGAAAAGATGAGATGAAATCGCTTGAAAACGATATAAAGAACACCGGAATCGGAGTTACGGTTTGGAAATGGCAAGCGATTCAAAAATGACACCGGTCTGCGATTTACAGCAAGTAGGCATCTAAATGCAATGAGATGAACATGCTACATCCACCAAACATGACAACAAAATACATGACAGAGATGCATTCTAAGATGCTTAGCAAAAGTTTAGCACTGAGCTACGGCCAATTCATCCATTAACAGGTTCAAACATACATGGCAAAAATGCATATGGTAAACAGATCTCACACTTTGTGAAATTAACACTTGTCTGGAATTTTAGATCAGGTAGCCCTCTTCGGAGCAACAAAACTATATGCTACAGGACCTGAACATGGCAAAGTAAAGCATGGCATGGAGCTACTCAAAGAGCTTAACAAAAGTCCCTTAGTGACCTTGAGCCAAAGGGATCAGAAAATACAATTGCAAACATGTGAACATAGCAAAAACATAATCAGTTTTCAGACTTAGTGAAAACTGACACGTGCTGAAACATAACTCAAGTAGGCATGTTTATGAGCTCGATGCACTCACTACGATGCAAGTCATGGCAAGACAAGCATACACCCAACAAGAAGGCACAAAATTCAAGCTAGACATGGCAAGAACAATAGCATAACATGCACGGATCAACTACAACATCATCGGCAAAATCGCAAACAAGTTGACAATCTGCCCACATTCACAAAGTAGCAAAAGTAGAGCTCGATTGACTCAAGCTAGGGTGCTCCATAATTGCAAACAAAGGCATGGATGGATAGAGCACTACAATATTAACAAAACATCCTTACTGATCATCCTCAAAAGAGGCACGGATCACTAGGAAACAACATGAACATATTGCATCAAGAGATAAACAGCTCCAGGACTTAGAGAAATTACTAAGTCCCTGAAAACAGAATTAGCAAGTGCACCACTTTGCAAGCTTGCACTAGTCACCACACATATCACAAAAATACATGGGTTGCACCTCTGGGAAGATGACAAAACCCTTAACAAAACATATGTAGAACTCATGGGCATATCATGCACACATTAATCATGGCAAAAATGACAAAAGGCTAAACGGAGTAGCAGATCTGACAATAATCTCAAATAGCCCTCTTCTAACAGCATTTCGGGCATCAAGATGAACTCAAATGAAAATTATGCAATGGAATGAAATGATGTACTCTCTGAGACGAACATTTTGATATGCTATATGCATGAATCGGAGCTACGGATGCAAAGTTACGGGGTCATGAACATGAGCATATGGATCGGAATTTTAGGGACTTAGACGGAAAAAAACAACCTCCGGATTAGAGTTTACTGTTCATCACGAGCCGGATCCAGATCGGGCGGCGCGCCGTTCAAGGTTGACCGGGGCAGCTCATCGGAGCCGATGGCCGCGGTGGCCGGAGCTTGACGGGGAGGCGGCAACGCGGCGGCTGCGGAGGAGAACGGCGGCGAGGTCGATGCGGCGCGGGGCGGCGCGGACCGGGTCGAGGCGGCTGCCAGCGTCGAGTCGGAGCGGCGGGCGCCGGTCACCGGACCGCGGGAAGAAGAGGCGGCGGGGTTGGTGAGGGGAGGCGCGGCGGCGATGGGCTCGGGGGGCCGCTCACGGGCTCTCCCGGGCCGGTGGCGGTGAGATGCGGCGTGGACAGTAGGAGCGTGACACGTGGCGGCGGTGGGGAGCAGCGGACACGTCCGTCGGTGCAACTTTTGTTCGGCGGCGCGCGGAGACGAAGAAGACTAGGGTTTCGGGGAGGGGATCCGAGATTTTCGAGGAGGACCTATATATAGGCCTAGAGGGAGCTAGGAGAGTCCAAATGAGGTGCGGTTTTCGGCCACGCGATCGTGATCGAACGCTCTAGATGATGTAGCAGAGTTAGGTTGGTTTTGGGCCAAATTGGAGGGGAGTTGGGCTGCAACACACACGAGGCCTTTTCGGTCCCTCGGTTAACCGTTGGAGTATCAAACGAAGTCCAAATGGTACGAAACTTGACAGGTGGTCTACCGGTAGTAAACCAAGGCCGCTTGGCAAGTCTCGGTCCAATTCGGAAATGTTTAATCCCCACACACGAAAGAAAGCTAGAAATGACCACCGGAGGAGAACGAAACGCCGAAATGCAAAACGGACAACGGGGAAAATGCTCGAATGCGTGAGACGAACACGTATGCAAATGCAATGCACATGATGACATGATATGGGATGCATGACACCCAAACCCGAGGAAATAAATATAACTTAACGCCGGAAATGGCAAGAGTTGGAGTACAAATTGGAAAGTTCCATCCGGGGTGTTACAGTTGTAGTGCAAACGAGGCTCCAAAACTCATGAAAAATCATTTTTAAAGCAATAAAGCTCAGGGAAGATAATTATGCAAATAAATCCACTGATAAAAGAAATGTTTTTCTTGAGAGGGTAAACAGGCCCAACAATATTTTTGAAAAGCTTTCACTTGGGGTGAAAACTCCACAATTTCAAGGAAAAGAGTGGTTCTGAAATCAAAAGATAATTCCACAAAAATGAAAATTTAATTTCTTGGCAAAAATTTAATAAACACCTCATGGCTAAAAATTTTGGGGTGTTACAACACTACCCCCCTTAAGAAAAATCTCGTCCTTGAGATTGGCTAAGGGCTGCTTTGAAAAAGAATTACTCCTACTATCTCAAAGTAATATCACAAAAATAACCATCCTACTCATGCAATAAAATGTTGCTACAGTGAATGGGCAAATAAGTGGTGCAAAACTACAGTGTGGAATACTGCGTTGCGTGGAAAAAATCCATTGTTGGGGGAAACGAGAAATTTCTACTTTTGGTTACAGAAAATTTAGAATTAAATTGTAAATTTCAAAAATACGCTGGTCGCACCCGAGAGCACAGTGCTCTCTCTGGCTGACGGGTGGACCCGGGGCCCACTATCAGTCTCTTCTTCTACCTCTGGCTCTCTCTTCTTCCTCTCTCTCGCACGCTTTCCCGCGCTTTCTCCACCGGCGACGTCTAGCGCGTAGGGCATCTAGGCCGTACTGCGGTAGTGCGCGGCGTGCTAGCCGCCGGTGCAGCGTGCACTTACCTCGTGGGCCAGTGCGCTATCAGCACTGCTCGTGGATTCGCCTCCGAACACCGGCGATCGAGCGGCGAGCGGCGCTGGTGGACTTCGCCCGCCGTACACCAATCTCGAGCTATAAAATGTCCGAGGTGGTCCTTTCTTCTTCCTCACACCTGGCCTCGCTTCTCCTTCTCCTTCCTTCTCCTCCATTTCTATTTGCAGGAGCTCAAGACGAGGCTCTGATGGCGGAGGTGATGCCGGACTGGTACATGATCCTGGTGTGCGGAGGGTTGGCGACGTTGCTGGGGTTCTCCGTGCTCTTGTGCACGATGATCCTCGATGATCGTCGTGATGCTGCTGCTCGAGTGTTAGGTCTCCGTGGCGGTGGCGATCATGAGGATTAGGTGCAGGTGTCGGGTGCTAACTGCTGTCGGTGTGCTACAGGCAACTTGCACTCGATTAATAACCCACAAATCTTTCCTTCAGAGACTGTGGTGTGTTAGGGAGAAAATCAGTTAGATGCAACATGTGTACGCGGATTTGCAATTAGTGCATGCGGTCGAGTGGTCGGGGTTGTGAGTCTGCGGTCGTGGTGCTGTGTGAGTAAAAACCTATGTCGTGAAGAGACATATGCTGCAACAACTCAGGAAAAAAAAATCTCACTTCAGAAATTACCGAGTGAAATTAGTTATTCAAAATTTACAGCGGTAAAAACTACTCACATTAATTGAAACCAATTATTTAATTCATCGCACAAATTTAGGATACCACGCATACGTTGCAACACATAAATAAAGGCTGGGACGATAAACATAGCAGTGACGTCTACAATGAAAAAGGCAAAAGGACAGGGTCCTTAGAAAACGTCTCTGGCACTGGGGCACACTCTTCTTCTATCCGGGGAAGCGGATTGACTAGTCGATGAATGCGTCTCTCCTGGTCGGGCCTCAGTGGCCTGCCAATGGCGATCTGAGGGTTTAAATCAGCGAGGCTCTGGAGATAACCCATTACTCGCTAGGTCAAGCGCTCTTGAGCGATGACATACTGGGCAAGGTTGGCCAGTACTGGGTCTCTCTCGATGCGTCCATCGGGAAAAGATGCTACTTCTCCGGGTGCTGCATGACTTGGGAAGTAATAATACCCTCGTTCGCTGGCATAGGGTACGGCGAATCGAAGGCGAGAAAGCGCTTCGTACGCAGCAGCTTCTATGGCCATTTGCGGAGTCGGCGTAGATTTCCCCATGAAGGAGACTTCCGTTGGGTCTTGGTTTGGGTTTGCGGAAGGAATGTGCACTACTGCCCAATACTTCAAGGTGGAAGGGGTGATCCTCGATTTGAGCAACTCGTACTGGGGTGGATGGATAGAACTCATGGTAATGCAGGTAAAGTCCCACAATATTTTAACAAAACTACCTGGGGTTGCATCTGGAGTTCTCAGATAAATACTAGGGCTTGGCATGGCCAATAAATGGTTGTGAGAGTTGTGCACAAGGTGAGGGATGCTTGGTAAGGTCACGAGGTGGCCTTTTATACAACATTTGGGCTGGGTCATTTATCACGGTGAGGGGCAACTAGTCTGTCGGTTCTGCTCTATGGGGCTGGGGTTAATGCCACAGATACACATATCTCACAAGAGTGACGTATTACTGTGGGTGTCGTCGGGGTGGTTTTTGGTAGCTACGCCCGGAATTAAAAAATGCAATCATACGCCAACATACTCATGCATGGCTATTATTTAAAATAGGGGTGCATAAGCAGACAATATTTAATTAAGGCGATACAAGATCACACAATTACAGGGAGTGGACATACTAAGACTCGGTACTACTCGAGTGACTTAGTCTACCTCATTTATATCTAAGCGGGCATGCCTTGTGGCGCCGAGGCTTCTCCATGGGTTTCACCGTCGGGGTTAGCTGGAGGGGGTTGAGGAGCTGCAGGGTCGGTGTAGCGATGGTGACCATCGCGGGGGTTGTTGGCCACGATCCCGTTGGATCGTGTTCCCAAAAGGCGACGAAGCACTTCTGGGGACACCAAAGTGTTTGGTCGATGGCTGGGGCAGACCTCAAGGACTCGATCGGTTGTCCGAACAGTACGACTGGGTTATCAGCGTCGGGCTCATCTCCTCTTCTTGCCGGGGCTCGGCGAATCAGTTCTCCACGGGCTGCGATCAGATCAAGGGTGATTTGATCTAACAGTTCCTCTAGTGCACTTACATAGCGCACCAGATGCAACAATGCAGGATCCGTCTCGTGATCTCCGTTGGCAACCTGGGGTGGTCTACCATATCCGTTACGGCTAGGGTAGTAGTAGAACGAGTGACAGTTAACTATGGGCGACAAGAGCCGGAGTTGAACTATAGCCTCTCGAGCAGCTAGTTGGATGGCTTGTGGCTCAAAGGTAGTTGTCCTTCTGGTGAACCTGTAGGGGCATTCTGGCGATAGACCTCTACCATAGACGTGCACAGTGGCCTAGAATTGATGGCTCTCACCGCTCATGGGCCCTTGGTACACGACATATTTTGGGGGCTCTTCTAATGCAAAGGCACGGCGTGTGAGGTTTGCTAGCACGGTCACAAAACCTCCAAGGTTGGTTGCTGTGGTCTCATTGTGAACAACGGGTCCAGGCATTTTAGCTCAGTTTGGGGTAGAGGCTGTGCTGTGTTGGGTTGAGGCTAGCGTGCCCTTTTTATAGAAAAAGGGGACGGAGTCTTCCTTCGCACGCTTGCAAATGAGACATTTTAGGTGTTGGTCACTGGCGTGTGATCGACAGGCTACGCTGATAGGTTAGGCACCGACTGCCAAAAGGTGTCGGGGTCACTGTGTGGCTATCTTACACGAGAAGCTTGGTCGGGGTTAGGTTAAGGTCTGGTGGGTTGATTTACCTAGGTTTATTGACCTGGCCAAGATAGGATTAGCCAATGGTCAGCCTGGCTCTGATACCAAGGTTGTCAGGACCGGGTTTTCAGGATATTAATTTCCCAGAAAATGGCCCTTGGGCTCACCAGCTCCAGGATTACTGTTAGCTGATGAGTCACCAACTTGATACAGAAACTCCAAGCAAAATACAAGATATGTAGTACAAGACCATTCTGGCCTATGAGTACAACAAATGGTTTCTAGTGGTTGATGGCGGAAGCGGTTTGTGGATCATCAGCATCTATGGGACTCCATTTCCCACAGGAACAGCTGACCTGGATAACTCCTATCTTCACGAGGCTACTATCACCATTGCGTAGGCTCCGGGGTTGTCATCGCGACGCTCCTCTCCACGCAAGAAATCTGGCCAAGACAATAGCTAGGGACAAGCTAGTGAGTACTTTTGAATGTACTCGCAAACATTATGAACACAGGTATAATATAACAAATGATAGTCATGCTCCAAAATATTTTATGATCTCACGTTAGTCACAAAATAAACATCCAGGATGCACGCAAGCAGGTTGTTCACATACAACATGAATATGTAATAAGGGAGTAGAAAAAGGATGCACCGATCGGGTGTATGAAGCGACGCCTCGAAAGGTTAATAATATAAAGCATGCCTCAGTCGGGCATCTGAGCGACGTCACATAAAGGGCTTATAAAGGAAATAAGCAGCAAACATGCCACAGTCGGGCATCTGTGCGACACCACATAAAGGGCTTATAAAGTAAGTAAATAACAAGCATGCCACAGTCGGGCGTCTCAGCGACACCACATAAAGGGCTTATAAAATAAGTAAATAACCAACATGCCACAGTCGGGCGTCTCAGTGACACCACATAAAGGGCTTATATGAGAGTAATCACAGTGACTATCCAGGAGGTAGAACCGTCCCAGGGATGCTCAATAATTCAAATAATGTAAATGGTTAGTTCATAATAATAATCATCATAGTCATCACGAGTCACAAGTCATGATCCATGTTCTGGTTTAGTAATTGTTCCTCCGAAGACCGACACTAAGACCGACACTTGACCAAACCCAGACTGTAGTCCTTAACCATGGACACGACTATTCGAATAGATATAATCTCTACAGAGGTTGTACTCTTTACCCACGAGTAACGGATTCCTTTAGTCCATCGGGACTAATTCCGTCTACGGTCTTTTAATTGAAAACACACCTGACTGCACACACCAGCCTAACTTACTGATGTCTAGAATCACCCACGACACCCGTTAAGCGAAACTCTAAGTGGGAAGGCTACAACCTCGACTAGCATGGGATCAAAAAATTTATAACGCGTGCAAACTAGGGGAGCTACCCCATTCGGCTCCAGCCGAAACACCCATGCCCCCGGACCAGGTGGCATGCCTACTGGATGCAGCCGGTATCTTCCACCATGGCCTCTCTATACGGTGTGTGCTAGGAAGGGGTTGACAACTGACTGAACCGTACCCTACCTATGGCAGGGAAAAGTGCTAGTACGAGACAAGTATGGGAGTTACTGGAACAAGACTCGATCTATGGTCGACTCAGGAGGTTAAAGCATTACCTGCATGATAAGCATAAGAAGTATATTTCATACCAATCAGACAGAATCACCGCTCATCGTACCCCACCATGCCTTACCGGACATAACCGTCTCGACGAAAAACTAGGGACAAGCTCGTGTCTACCCAAGACAGAGGCTTTCCCGGATTCCTTCCGGTGGGCATGAAATGCATAAGAGGGTAATTACTATCACAAGCATATCAAATTTTATCCGCAAGAAATCTTCATTTGCACACTCATGAGTATGATCACATCGTCACATAAAATAACAAATACTTCGTGTCAAGATGGTGTTGTACCATATCAAACAACACACAACACTATTATGCCAGGGTTCAGAATGCTTGCCTTCAAGAGTATGCAAGTGGGGGTGCACTTTTTGAAAGTTGCCTTCTCTCTCCAAAAATCCTATTTAAGAAAATTTTGACTTAACACATAGTTTCAAAACCATACAAAAAAGTTGCTTGAAATTTTTTCAAATAAATATGAAAATAAACTAGATAAAATTTGAGAAACAGCAGAAAAATAATCAAATCAACTGGACTTATATTTAAAAAATTATAGCCAGTCAAAGTTTAGTCAAAACTCTGTTTTTAAATAAAACAGAAAAAGAAAACGTTTCGAATAAGGATACGTTTTCGAGACGGAGGAGACGTACTTCTGGGTTTACGCCTCCACTTAAACCAGCGCGGGCCGGCTTGGGTCACTAACAGTGGGTCCATGGGGCCCACTGGTCAGGTTTGACCTGTCGCCCGTGCCTCCCTCTCCTCTGGCCGAGCAGAGGCGGGGCTCCAGTGATCGCCGTCAACGAACGGTGGCTTCCCACGGCATTTCGAGTGCAAGGATGGATCCGCTAGTCTAGGGCGGTCCTCTCGGTGGTCGACAGGCTGGCGGGGACGAAGGGAGTCGCCGGCGGCGAGCTCTGTGGCGGACGGTGTCTCGGGAGGATTTGGGGTTTCAAGCTACGGTGGTTCTTGATCGCGTTTGAGAGGTGGGGTGGCTCTGCAAGGTTCAGGGGAGTTGAACGGTGGCATCGGATGGACAAGGGAGGTCTTGCTTGCGACGAATTGAACCGGAGCGTGGCGGCGGCCAAACTGGCCGGCGATGATGAAGACGGCCTCCCTCCATCGATGGCTGGCTATGGGAGTGCTGGGGGGATGGTATGAGGTTGCCTGAGGGTCTGGACGAGCTCAGGGCTCCTTTTTATAGCGTGACTAGGTCGGTTCCGCAGTGGTCGTGGATAGGATCGACGGCGGCAGTGGATAGGAACGGCGAACCGCCGTTCTATAGCTTGCAGCGCGACGTGTCGAGGCTGGGGATGGCGGCAGAGGCTAGCACACGAGCGGACACTGCTTCAGGGGCGAGCTGGCGAGCGAGAGTGGCTCGGGCAGCGCCGTCCATAGCAGGAGCCTGCTGTGGCCGGCCGCTAGCTGCCATGGCCGACCTGACGGCGGCGCTGTGGGGCTCCAAGGGCGGCCTGGAGGGTTCTGGTGAGCGGGCGAGGCTGGGGCGTGGCCCTGCGGGCGAGCAAAGGCCAGGGGAGCGACGTGGCGGCTCGGCTGTGCGCGCATGCAAAACGTGCACTCTGGGCGCCCAGAGCATGCACACTACGTGTTCGGCAAAATGCCAAGACATGCCAGGGGGCTCCAATCCACATGAGGTTTAGAAGGGTGGGGCTATAGACTAAGGTAGAGCCATGAGACATGCTGATTAGGTAAAGCAAGCAGGTCCAATGTGCAAACTAAAAACTATGTCAAAACTGACCATGCACACAAGGTGCTTGACAGAATGCCAAGGGCATCTAGGCAACTCTTGGGGTGGCCAAAAACTCCAGGTCATAGCCTCTTTGGATGACTCAGAGGGTGGCAAGGTTAGTTTGGCAAAACCAGAAACTTGTTAGTGCAAGTTTTAGAGAAAACTGAATCTGGACAGAAACTAAAGGGCATTATTGCATGTACCAAAAATACTCCAATGGGTCCAATCTCCTGGACTTAAGGGTTTGGTATGGTGGACTATAAGCAGGAAAAAGCTCATGGGCAGTAGAGCAAAATAAACTAGGGTTGCAGTAGAAAATGCCAAACTGGACCAGAGAGCAAAAGAGGATGTTTTGCTCAAAATTTTCAAAGAACATTAAAGGGTTTTTGCATAAAGTTGAATTATACACTACTACTAACATCCCCTAATTTTGGTGGAAGCTTTAAAGAAATATTTAAATAGGTTGTAGTGCAATTTTACAAACTGGATCAGATTTGAAAATTTGGGGTAGAGCTCAAAATTTCCAAATGACTAAAAGAGATTTTTTTGCATAAAAGTGATGTGGGAGCATCCCATGACATCTCCAAATTTTGGTGAAACTTATAACTAATTTTATCAAAGGGTTGTAGTGCAAAAGAGGCTCCAAAACTCATGAAAAATCATTTCTAAAGCAATAAAGCTCCGGGAAAATAATTATGAAAATAAATCCACTGATAAAAGAAATGTTTTTCTTGAGAGGGTAAACAGGCCCAACAATATTTTTGAAAAGTTTTCACTTGGGGTGAAAACTCCACAATATCAAGGAAAAGAGTGGTTCTAAAATCAAAAGATAATTCCACAAAAATGAAAATTTAATTTCTTGGCAAAATTTTAATAAACACCTCATGGTTTAAAATTTTGGGGTGTTACACACACCCTCATGAGTACGTGGTGTAGCTCATTTCTGTACAAAATGGCAGCCCACGTGCTAATTTGAACGCGTGTAGCGGTTGTTTACCTATAGAGGTCGTGTACCACGTGTGCACGAAACAAAGTTCGACTTGATGCGTTGGCGCGTTATTTTTAAAGAAAGTTATATCGCTCAATGGCACGTACACAGAATATAAAACGATTTTTATGGAGAAAATGGTAGTCCGCTCCACTATATACAATGGAGCCTGCCTGCCTGGTTTGTCTCTCGTCAGAGTATCTCACACAAGGCTGCGGTGGCCTCTCTCTCTCTCTCTCTCTCACCGTTGGTCACTGATCCGGCCGCATCCCGTCCACCGGTGGAAAGGGAGGATGTGCATCGTTTCTCCGTTCGACGGCACCGAGGCAGCACGTCCCGATCTGCGGTACACACCGTTCTCTCTGACCAAGCTCCGGCGTGGTAGGGCCTACGCCACCTGCTCGCTGCCGCGGTATGGGCATATTCCGCCCGCTGCCGCTCACCTAGTTACATCCCGACAACCTCCAGGTATCCCCTCCGGCCTTGCTCCACGACCCGTCTTCCCATGTCACTGCATATGGATCTTCCACAGTTCTTTGCCCAAAACGTAGCTCGTCCGACGTACTTTCCATGTTGCAATCTTGTCCTCACACCGTTTTAGACAAACACAACCGTGTTGTTATATTCCCTTAGGACAAGGAATATGCTTCTTTTTTGTCATTGCATGTGTCATCAACTGTTATTGGCCAGTAATTGTTTCCTTTCTACCTCTTTTTTGCAAATAGGGCAATCCATTTCACCTCATTGCTATTGCGACCTTTTGGTGAACTGCACAAATCACTTTTTTCTTACGAGTGTTTTGTGCAGTTCTACCAAAATATCACACGAGCAACGTCTCTACATTTCAGTGCGACTTCACAAAGGGAGATTGATTTTGCTCTATCCTCCTCATCCAACTCCGAGCCTAATCTTCTCCAACTAGTTAGTCTTAAGAGAGACTGCAAAGGTGGTCGGCTTCTATTTGTGTGTTTATTGTTTCATCAGCAGTCCTCTATTATCGTAATCACACTTAATATCTTTGGAATAGGGATGCTCAGCTCTATTTTAGTGGATCTGCACAAAATGATCGGAATGTTGCATGCTCCAGACAACTACTTTTTTCCCAACATGCCTTGTTGATTTAGACAGAGCTAGGGGGACGTTGCTTCCAATGAAAGCATGGATCAATTTTAATTTAACACCTTCTCACAACCTTGTCTTCAGTTGTGATGTAAATATTAGCTCTGATTAGCAAGGAAGTTAGTTTTTTATTGTTTCCGAAAGAGCATCGATGGCAAGACACACGAAACAAAAGCTGAAAGCTCACACTATTGTACAATTTCATGTCACTGGAAAATTATTTGTATAGTACGTCAATTATGTAAACAAATGCTGGAAGCTTGATAGCATTGCAAGAAGCCTCTTCGGCATCCGGGTCCATGTGCCATGCACAAAATTATACTCCTTCGTTCCTAAATATTTGTCTTTTTACAAATTTCAAATGGGCATATTTTAGAGTGTAGATTCACTCATTTTGCTTCGTATGTGTACTCCCTCCGTTCCTAAATATTTGTCTTTCTAGAGATTTCAACAAGTGACTACATACGGAGCAAAATGAGTGAATCTACACTCTAAAATATGTCCATATACATCTGTATGTAGTAGTCCATTTGAATCTATAAAAAGACAAATATTTGAGTAGTCACTCGTTGAAATGTCTAAAAAGACAAATACTCCATCCGGTCCTTTTTACTATGCATATAAGAATTGTCTGAAGTCAAACTTTACACAATTTGACCATATTTATATGAAAAAAATATCAACATCTACCATGATAAAGTTATACAACATGAAACTTTAAGTCATGACACATCTACTAGTATTGATTTCACATTGTGAATGTTGGTTTTTTTCTGTAAAGTTGGTCAAACTTTACGAGGCTTGACTTCAGACAAATCTAATATGCGAACTAAAAAGGACTGGAGGGAGTACTCCGGAGTATATTTAAGAACCGAGGGGGTAGTGCACAGCCGCATGGGAGACTCAGACCGGTCGTTGCGCCGCATTAATAGTGAGTAATGAGCAGTCAAATCATAAGTCCCACCTTTCCCACTGTAAGTTGCTCGAAAGAAGCAACCAACAATACGCTCTTCTTTGAATCCGCTCATACTACTCCATCCATCACTGTTTATAGAGCGCGCTTCAGAAAAAGAGAAAATCTCTGGGACCAAGGTGACTAGCGATCGGCCTGGAAAATAGCATTGGTAGTTATAGCACGACGTCTATTGCTAGAGGAAATAATGCCTACACACATGCATGCAGTGCTTCCACCCCGGGTACACACATGCATGCACTTACTCCACTCCTTAGTACTACATCGAGAGAAAATTGCGGTTACCACGCCCTAATTAATTGAGCATTAAACCAAACACGTCTAAAGTCTCTCTGGTGGTGGAAATGTGTTGGGACCCCGATCTTAAGTCACACCGATCTAGCATGTAACACTTCATATCACTTTGCGGCCTCACGCACGGTACTCCCACGGGTGCCACCTTACCTAGCCCGGGACCGTTTGTGCCTTTTGGCTCACATATATGATAGTGTCGCTAGCATCCATATGACAGAGAACCCGGGCCGACATGACTAGTCGTGAACCCAAAGTAGTACTAACTTACAGGGACAGACAGTACATGAATCAACCTCGAGCATGTTGGTCAACAGCGTATGAATCCAGGCTGTAGCACTGGGCTAACAGGACTCCGGGAACCCGGGCTGTAGCAGGCTAGGCAGGACTCCGGATGTCACCACGTGACATTTCCCCGAAGGGACAGACACAGGAACAAAGTGAATAACATGCCGGCCAGTCAAGTGTTCCGGAGCAGTAGTGCTGGACCAGCAGGACTCCGGTGAACCGGGCTGTAGCGGACTACTATGGCTCATGGAAGCACAAGACCACATTTCCCCATAAGAGAGGCTACCAGAGGTAAACAACTAGGTTGTCGGATCCCACACATAGCAATACACGTTACACGTACGCATAACATGCAAGTATGTGTTGTACAACATGGCATCACAACATAACTCAAACTCATATAAATAAAGGCCCAGAAGAGCCACATAGAAATCAATACAAACAGGGGTCTCATGACCCATCATTCAGAGCATACAAGCAACGGAAGCATTACATGTCTGAGTACAGACAACTACAAATGGAAAAGACTAAGAAGCCTGACTAAACACAACCCTCCCAAGGGTACAAGATCGTAGCTGGGATACAAGCTACTCGTTGAAGTCACTAGTGCAACCAACTGCAAAACATAAATAAGCAAAAGTGAGTACGAAGGTACTCAGCAAGGCTTACATCAGAACTATCTACATATGCAACATTATCAACAGGGGGGTGGTGGAGTTTTAACAGCAGCAAGACAGCTTTGACTCAGTGGCTAGCCTATACTACGAGTATCAGAAACTTCTTTGAGGTGAGAAGACACACACGAGTACTACTAGAAAAACCCCTACTAATGGCGCACCTAATATGGCCATTAATGGCGCATCTGTGGTGCGCCATTAACAGCACGCCATTAGTAATTTTTACTAATGGCGCACCACCTGGTGCGCCATTAGTATCTGGTATACTAATGGCGCACCGCGGGTGCGCCATTAGTATAGGCCAGCGTGCGCCATTAGTATGCCTCCCAGGGGCCATGTACACCCAGGTGCTTTGGCATACTAATGGCGCACCACCACTGGATGCGCCATTAGTAACCGCAGCATACTAATGGCGCACTACCCAGTGATGCGCCATTAGTATGCACTGTCATACTAATGGCGCACTGTCCTATGATGCGCCATTAGTATGAATATTAGGTTTTTTTTATCTTTTTATTTTCTGTTTTTTGCACAGGTTACAAAATGTATAGTTTGACAAAATATAGACAGCACACATCAACAACAGATTCATCGAATACAATAGAAGATTAGTCTTTGAATACAATTCATCATATTAGTCTCCGAATACAATTCATCATATTAGTCTCCGAATTAAAAAGACCGAACAAAGATAGAACATTATATTACAAGTCTCGAGACCGCGAGTAGCGAGTTTGTCTTCGCATTACAAGTCGATATCGATCATCTAAACTACCATCACATAGAAGAGAGCTGCGGTCATCACGATGGAACTCGTCTTCATCCGGTTCCTCCAACGCTCCCTCCCCTCTCCCGCTAGATAGCGGGCGTATCTAGATTCGGCCTCGGCCCTAGTGGTGTACCCTTTGTAACTGTTACCGCTGAATCGGTGAACCTGTCTCCGACACTCCTCCCAGTCATCGTAGACTCCGGGAACCTTACCCTTGTACACGACATACGTCGGCATCGCTATGCACTAGCCAAACGAAACGTTAGTACCAATTCACAGACAATACATAAGCAATATATAATTATGCAACAGAACGATCGGAAGAGAAAAGGAAGACATTAATAGCATCGATTACATCTAAGTTGAACGACTCTCGAAACCAAAGAGACATACTACAAGTTCATTAAAGTTTAATTACAACATGAGCCAATCGATGTTTCAGAACTAGACAACTCGACTCAAGGGACCGGAGCGTGGATGAAGCCGCCGTCTATCGTGGGAGTCATGAAAGAACGGGCGTTGTCATCCTGCATTTGTAGCATTGTGTCGATGTCACTGTTGGACGGTTGATTTCTGAGGTAGAACTTCCCCGAGGTACGAAGGACATCTTGATGGATGATTTCCGCAAACTCCAACTGGATGCGAAAGAATTCTTGTCGGAGGTCCGCGTCCTGGATTGCCGACACGCTCGCGGCCCAATCTTTGAGTTTACTCGGTAGCAGAAGTTGATGATGGTCCCGTACGATCGCCCGCATGTGATGGATGGCGTAGTAGGCACCCTTCTGACCGCCAGGCGGCTGCTTGACGCAGCAGAACGTCGTATTGTGGGAGAACACGTGCTTGCCGTACTTACGAATAGGCCTGGTGAAGGTGCCTCCAGATTGGGCGTAGCCGGGGAGAACATCATCAAGAACCTTCTTGACATTTGTGTAGTCTACGTTCGACTGACGGTCCGGGTCGAAATACGTGGCCATGGAATATTTGGGGCTTAGGAGGATGAGCGTGCAACGTGTGTCACTGCAGAAAACACGGAATGTTAAAAGAAAAACGATCGAAAAGTAAGAATTCATATGTTACAGGCCGGTTGTGGGGAGGACTTACTCGGGAAAGTAAGGCACGAGGAAGTTATCCTTATCTTGGTTTGCCAGAATGACGCCTTCGAGGTAAGAACTCGCGACTTGCCGGTCCCCAGCGCTGCCCAAGATCTTGGCACGCATGTAGAAGGGGTCGACTATCACGATGTCCGGGGTCTTGTCGCGAATGATCCGCATCTCCATACTCAGCGAAAATAGCCGAACGAAGGTGTAGTGCAGCGGATGAAGGTTCAACATAGCGTGGATGTCATCAGAATGCAGGACGATCGTACGCCCGATGGAGTTATCCACAAAGCCCTTGCCCTCTGGCACCTTGGCCGCGAAAACCGGGTATGCCACATCCTTCTCCCTGAGACGCCGCTTCTCCAAAGCAAGAACACTGTCATGCAGACTCCGCATAGCACCGGTTGCAGCATTGAGCATATTTGTCGGTAGCATCGCCCTACCCGCCACATGCACCCTCCTCGAGATATCCTGCGGTGAAGGTGGCCCGTCCTGAGCACGGATCGTACTCGGTGCCGGCTGGCTCGCACCCTTCTTAGTCTTTCTTTTGCGTGCCTTCTTCTTCTCCTGTAATGGGACCGAGTTCTGCTCACAGACCGCCTTCTTGAGTGTGTTGGGGCTGATAATATTTCGCACCTCGCCTATCTGAGGCTCGGTGAAGTCGGCAGCTGGAGGCGTCTCCTGAGAGCTGAACGCCAGACGGCGCCTGTTGCAACTTGGCTTCTCCGCGGTACGAGCTAGATCGCACACATCTTTTGTTGGGTTTGGTTCTTGAGAAGGAGGCCCCATGAAGTCGCCATCGTACCCATGCTCGGCAAAGTACTGATCGACGTTGCCAAATGTATCATCGTCGTCGTCGTCGTCGTTCTGATCCTGTGCCATATGCATGTTTGGATCCAGTGGCATAGGGATGTCCGGCACCGTTACGGCGGTCTTGCCATGGGGCCGACTTGGCGTCGGCACGACTGGCGGTGTTGTCTTTGGGGTGGTGTCCCCCGCCCCCAAACGAATCTGGCTCTTCGGCCAAAGCAGGGGCCAGCTCAGGCAGGCGCTGAGGGTCATCACGTCATCATCGTCGGCCCCGACGGGTCGAATCGGAGGTAACAAGTCGTCGCAGCCTGGCAGCACCCGAACCAGTTGAACCCTAAACAAGTTGGGTGGCATCTGGGTACCGTGGAACAAGGGGTTGCCCGGTTGAATGATTTTGGCCTTGGCGACATCGACCAACTCGTTGTTCACGAAGTGGAGGAGAGTGCACGCAACGTCGGCGGCGCCCTGCGAAAATATGTAGGGCGTCAGGGATGCCCAGTCAAAGGCAAGGAGATGAAGTCCTCGGCCGAGAGAGGGTTAATTAGTTACCGTGATGATGGCGTCGAGCTCGGCTAATGTCGAGGCACCGCCAACGGCGGGCGTGCAGTTGACGGAGCGGCCGCTTGCTGAAGAGGTGCCGGCCGGCGTACACCCGGGTGCATTAAGCTCCCGTGCCGGCGTCGGAGACACCAATGCCGCCTCCGCCGGAGGCACCAATGGCCCCGCCATCGCATTATGCGAGTTGCTGGCCGTGAAGCTAGGAATCGGGGGCGGCCCCTGTTGGCCGCCCGCAATCCACGCACTCAACCCCGAGATCAAGGTAGGCACAAGGGCGGTGATCGTCGCTCCAAGTCGTTGTTCCACTTGCTCTTGGACAATCTCCGGAATCCGCGCCACCTGTGCCTTGAGTTCTTGAACCTCTCGCGCCTGGCTTTCCGAGCTGGTCTTTTTCTCCTTCCGCACACCAGCGGTATAGTATGACCCCCATTTTGTCGACAAGCCTTTGCCGGCCACACGACCAGCTGACGTCGGCTTACTGAGCTTATCCTTGTTCTTCATTATATTCAACCCCCTATTTAGAGTGGTGTCCCAAGGGTTGCTCTTAGTCGACCCCGCGCTACTGCTTTCAGTCGCCTGCGGAAGGAATGTGAACCATTTAGAAATTCGGCTTCATTAATTAGAATGCAACCATATGGAGCTAATTACGCGGGGGTGTATTCCTTACCAGAACAAGCTCAAGCCGCCTGGTCTTCGGATCCGTGGTAAGCTCCTTTGTTTTCGGGTCCTTCTTGTACCGGGCCCTGACAAAGTTCCTGGTCTACTTGTCACCGTATTTATCGAAGAGGGGCGGTAGGCCTTGCTCGGCACGGTCCGCCTCCTCCTTGTCCCATATAGGCTCCGCCACTCTGTAACCGCCGGGACCGAGTGTGTGTTCCCCTATGTTCAGCTCCCGCATTTGTTTCCCCCACTCACTTGATTGGGAGCTTGCGGTGCTCGAGCAATTGATCTTGAAGTCGTTGTAGTCATCTTCGGTGATCGAAGGATTTTTCTCCTTGATCTTCTCATAACTCTCACCTTTCTCGATCATTCTCTTCAGATTGCTTTTCCAAGTAGACAGGGCCTTGCTCATCTTCGTGAGGGCAGCATTGTTCACTTTATTCCCTTTGAGGCTTGTGTTTTCGAATTCAGCGGGGAACTTGTATCATTCGTGCAGCTTCGTGAAGAGGAGGTGGCGCAAATTCCCTCGGTCAGGATGCCTCAGGTTCTCGGTGTTGATCGAGACAGTGCTCCGGACAATGCACCCGAGCTGAAGCGAGTACCCCTTGACTATTCGTTCGGGCGCCGTTGGATTCCCGTTGGAGTCCACTTCAGTAACTTCCTCCTTGAGGGTGCGGAGCACGATCGGGCGCCGATCCTTCCGTTGCCTCTTCGGCTGGCTGCTATCTGTGCGTGCGCCGCCATCATCAGTGGTGGCATCCTCGGCGGCACCATCAGTGGTGGCATCAGTGTGGTCATCCTCGGCGGCACCATCCGTGGTCTCAGGATCGGTGGGGAAGGCGGCGGCCTCATACAAGTGAGGTTGTTCCTCCATCTCCTGGGACAGCTCCCAGAATGCCTTGCCGCCCGAACCCCCGGCCTCATCGTTGTGGGCCATGTTTCTCTCTAAATAGAAACAAAGTTTGGTCAAAAAGTTGGTTATTGTCAAGGAACAAGATCATGGTCTCATCATTTAGGGTTTGTCGACACCGAGGCATCCTAAAATCTAAGCTTTTATCATTGAGGGTTTTTCGACGCCAAGGCACCCTAAAAGCCTAACTTTTCATCATTTCGGTTTTTATCGACACCGAGGCACCCTAAAAGCCATGCATTAGTCACAAGTACGCCGGGGCACTTGATCCTACTTAATTAACTACTAAGATACCCCGGCCTATGCATTAGTCACAAGTACCCCATATGTCCTATTTTTAGCAAAGTCATGCTAAAATTCACGGAAAATTTCAGCATGACCTTTGCTGAAAATAGGACATATGGAGTACCCGAATTTGCCGGAACGGAAGTTAATCGACATTCCGGCAAACTCAAGGGCCTCTCGGGGTACCTGCAAAATAATCACGACACGATGGTCGGAGACAAAACCCAGCAAACTAGCAAAATCATCACAAATTGTTTTCTGTTAAAGATGATCATCATCTTTACAAGTCTTTCTCAATGTGATCACAAGTAATTCAGAGGCATCACAAGTAATTCAGAGCATCACAAGGCATTAGTAGTTCAGTACATGAACAAGTTTTACAAACCCATATAAGAACAAGTGAATTCTAGTCCCATTGACACTCCTGGTTTTCTACAAACACCGAGTACTAGGGCACACAAAAGTTCTGAAATTTGTGTGCCTAACTGAATTAACTGAATTTTCAGTAACCGAATAAACTGAATTTTCAAAACTGCAAGAAGCCAATTAAAAAAAATCCAACAGCACTAGAACTGAGCTGATTGACAGTAGTTTTGTTCACTGTTATGAAGAGAAACTTCTTCTTGTAAGAAAGGACTTCGCGTGTGGTTTGGAATATTCAGAAATCAAGTTGAAATATAAAACCATATAGAGGTAGGTATGCTACAAGTCTACAACATATATACTAATTAATCAACTGCAATCAGGAGACAGTTTCTTCTTCTAAGTCCATCTCACGGTTCGCTGAATTAAGAAAAATACATCAAAATTAGAGACTTTAGGCAAAATACATCAAAATCAGGAGACAGTTTCTTCTTCTAATTATCCAGTTTCTTAAGGCAAATGGATTGCTAGGTCAGTACCGGGACTACTATAGCATAGTCATGCTGAGCAAGAAGGTATTTGTGGAGAAGTTCATATGCCCTCACAAGGAAGCTGCACCACACCTCGCTGAAGACTATGCAACCGCTTGCAAAGGGGAAATGCCGTCTAATTTTGGAATAGCCTCAGAAAATTGGCCTAACTGGATGTTGGCTATCTTTTATAGTGTCTCTGTTACATGCCAGTTTGGTCATTGCTAACTCTTGATGTAACTGATATTTTGATTCCTGAACCCCCGATATGCTGTTGTGGTTAATCCTAAGAGAAGATTTTGAACAATGAGAAGTCCATGGATATGTTGTGTTTCTGACTTCCGTTGAGGATCATGGAAATTGGATATGTGAGTGGTCGGTGGACCAACTTTTCACTAAAAATAACAGAAGAGTCCTTTGTTTTCCACTAAAATTATCAGTGTCATCTGGTTTCATGGCAATATTTATCTAGCATGTTCCGTATTGATTTCATTGTATTTTCTGTTCCATCATATTTCAGTTAGTACTAAGGTTCTTTTTTTAGGGAACTCAGTTAGTACTCAGTTTACAGAAACGGTTCGATGTCTATCATATACAACCATTTTCCCTGTTATAAAAGACATGAAAGATCACAACAATATTGATCTGAAAAGAACAGAAAAAAAGAGAAATAGTATGTATGCAGTGAAAAATATATATTTATTCATGAATTAGTAAAAGTTATACCTGGGTGATGAAGTGCCCACCAGTGTGGTGATTCTACCTTGCTTTCTCAGCCGTGGGTGATGAAGTGCCTCTGTTCTGTTGTGTCTGCAGTGGTATGGAGATGAATGAATTGGTATTAGGTTCAAATATGATCGATGGATACTCTAACTGTCCCAGAAATATTGAGTTTACTTGATCAAAATTGGAGGTTAAGATAGCTTGAATTTTTCGCTGGGATTAGACTTACGTTTTATTCAAAAATTCCAGCTAACTCTCTCTCAAACAAAAGAAAAATGAATCTAATTAGTCTGTTGTAAATTTTCTGCTGCACTTGTGCACATAAGTTATTCACCTGGTCTGTTACTGAGGAGTATCTCCATTTCATTTAACCGTCACAACCACAAATGCCAAATTTTCAACTCCTAGCAAGAAGAAAAGGAAGTTCACTTGGTTAAATGGAACCATGGTTCGCCTACCTTGAAATTGATGTACCAGGAGGCTAGGAGGATGCCTTTAGATGTTTGGTTTTGGTGAGCCACCAATAAAAGCTTGCTGATGGGATGCAAAGACTAAGGTAAAGAATTGTCAACTGTTTAAGTGAGGTAGAAGGTTATGCCTACTGTACTGCCAGCTTAAATATAATGCCTATTTCATCAAAAAGAAAAATGTAATGCCTAAGATCCACTATCCTGAACCATCTTAGAACAATTACTGCTGTCGATATTTTTTAGTTTCAAACTTCAAAATGATAGCTATACTGTTCTGAATTTTTAGGATATCAGCAGTTGTTTGTATCTTTGAGTGTCTAATTCCAAGTCGAAATCGAGATTGTTAACTGCTGATAAGCTGAGGGGTAGTACTAATCGCCATCTTTATCTCCATTTGACAAATAGAGATGAACTCCTTTCAAATTCGGGTTAGTTGAGTTGGGAGCTGTGTTCCAGTTATGTCTGATTATCTCCTGAAACCCGGATTTCAGTTTCTGATTCCCTGTGTTCCACTGGCGGTGACCATCAGGCCTCACCAGCATAATTTTGTGCATGATCAATGGTGTTCTGTTCTGATAGGGGAGTAGTAGTAGGAATGGAGAAGGAAGCAAGCACGTGAGAGGAGGCTATGGACTTGCGGAATGGAGAAGTAAGGAGGAGGTGGTCGTACCTTGGGCGTCTAGTCTAGGTCCTGCGGCGCCGTGGCGTCGAGGGAGGCGGGTCGACGGTGGTGTGGACGGGGCGGGGTCGAGGTGGGGCAGCGGCGTCGGGGCAGGGTCGAGGCGGCGTCGGGGCGGCGGGGCAGCGTCCGGGCGGCGGGGTCGGGGCGGCGTCCGGGGCGGCGTCCGGGCGGCGGGGTCGGGGCGGCGTCCGGGCGGCGGGGTCGGGGCGGGGTCGAGGCGGCGTCGGCGCGGCGTCTGGGCGGCGCCCGGGCGGCGAGGAGAGGGCGAGGGAGGGAGAGGGCGAGGGCGAGGGCCAGGGCGAGGGCAGCGGCGGCGGCGGCGGTGGATCGAGAGGGAGAGAACTGGCGAGGGGGATCGGGCGAAGGGGGGATCGGGCGAAGGGGGGCCACAATACTAATGGCGCACCTCACCGTGGTGCGCCATTAGCATGTCCATACTAATGGCGCACCTCACCGTGGTGCGCCATTAGTATTTTTTTTATTTCAACTCGAGCCAAAAGGTTATGTAGTACCAGAACCTATCTATGTCAAGCCCACTCTACTAGCTCGACTGGTCAGCAGCCAGTTCTCACACCAGGAGGTCCTGGGTTCGACTCCCAGGCTCCACAATTTTTTTTTAGCATTTAAAAAGCTGTTTGATACTTATTTATGTTTAAATATGTTCAAACTTGTTTAAATAATAACAGTAATATTTTTTTTATAAGACAGTAGCATTTAAAAAGTTGTTTGATACTAATTTTTTTATAAGACGGTGCGCGGGGTGCGGGGGGTCGGCGGCGGCGGTTGAGTAGGGGAATCGAGGGTGCGGGGGGTCGGCGGCGGCGGCCGGTGGACTGGGGGGGTGCTCGGCCGGCGAGGGGGGCCGGATCTGGCGAGGTGGGATAGCGATCGAGATGGAGGGGGATCGAGATCGAGTGTCCATGAAATTTAAAAATATTCATGATAGTTCAAAAAGTACCCATGAAATACAATCGAGAAATGAAGGCTACGATTTAAATACAATCGATCTTAGCTAGCTATCTGTTCACAATCTTCTTGCCCTTCTTTTTCGCAAATGGAGTTCTTCTGTGGAACGGACGTCCTTTAGGTAGGGTGGTCCTGCTTCTTCTTGTGGTGTATGCTGCTACTTCATCATCGTCGTCATGTTCGATCCTCGGGTCGCCGTACTTGTCGAAGTCTTGCTCATTGGCTACTCCATCCATTCCGATGATCTTCCTTTTGCCTCTCCTCACGACAACACGACTGGGCTTTGGCGGGTCGGTAATGAAGAAGCATTGGTCCACTTGGGAAGCCAGTACCCATGGCTCATTTTTCGCGGTGACGTTTGCGCCCGCGGTCTTGGATTTGGCTTCGGGTATAACCATGGTGGTGAAATACCGGTCTTCTTTTATGACGTTCTTGGCCCATCTGACACGGAACATCGGGACCTTCTCTCCAGCGTAGCTCAGCTCCCAGATCTCCTCGATCCTTCCGTAGTATCTGTCCTTGTCGTTACCGGTGTAGGATTCCATCGTTACCCCGGAGTTCTGATAACCATCGCTCTTCATGTCCTTGGCCTCGGTGTAGAATGTGTAGCCGTTGATATCGTACGCCTCATAGGTCATCAGGTTGTGCTCGGCGCCCTGTGACAAGGCGAATATGAGTTGTTCTTCCGCGGAAGAATCCTCATGTAAAGGGTACGACAGAAGCTTATGCTTGAACCAACGCGTGAAACATGAGTTGTGCTCTTTGAGTGTATCTCCGTCCGTCCTCTGTTGGCCTCGGTCATTGTACGTCTTTTTAATAAACGTTTTGTGCTCTACCACCCAAGGATCGACCACGTCTATGTGTTGTAGCGCGACTAGGTTTGCTCTTTCAAAGTCGGCGAGTCGACCCTCGAAGTCGACATGCATTTCGCGGCGACCCTCACGGTGACCCCATCCAGCGAGCCTGCCGAGGTGCCTGTTGACGGGCAGACCAACGGGGTTCTCGATGCCTAGATAATTCGTGCAGTAGGAGATGCACTCTTCGGTCAGAAAGCCCCTGGCTATGCTTCCTTCTGGACGTGACATGTTGCGAACGTATCCTTTGATGACACCATTCATCCTTTCGAACGGCATCATGCTGTGCAGGAACGTCGGCCCGAGTTGGATGATATCCTCCACTATATGGACCAGCAGATGCACCATAACGTCGAAGAATGCGGGCGGGAAGTACATCTCAAGCTCGCATAGTATCACCACGATCTCTTCCTGTAGCCTTCTGAGTTGCCTCACGCCAATCGACTTCCGAGAGATGACGTCGAAGAAGTTGCATAGGCCAAATAGCGTTTCACGGACGTGCGCGTCCATGATCCCACGGATTGCAACTGGAAGTATCTGCGTCATCAGCACGTGACAGTCGTGAGACTTCATCCCGCTGAACTTCTGCTTCGCTGGGTCTAGGTATCTGCTTATCTTCCCCGCGTAACCGTAAGGAAGTTTTACTCCTAGGAGGCAGGTGAAAAACTGCTCGATCTCCTCCTGACTTAGAG
The DNA here is from genome assembly GCF_018294505.1 of Triticum aestivum. Classification (NCBI taxonomy): domain Eukaryota; kingdom Viridiplantae; phylum Streptophyta; class Magnoliopsida; order Poales; family Poaceae; genus Triticum; species Triticum aestivum. Next base: position 51,458,942 of record NC_057800.1, read on the forward strand.
TGAAGCACGCGGGAGGGTAGTCATTTCCGGTCTTCTTGGCCTTTTTGCCTTTGCGACGACTTTCTGTGTCCTGCTTCGCCTCATCATCATCATCATCATCATCATCATCATCATCATCATCATCATCATCATATATAGCGTGAAGCTCCTGCCTGATGCCCATTGATTTCAAGTCTGCCCTTGCTTTCGGCCCATCTTTGGTCCTCTCTGGCATGTTGAGCAGGGTACCAAGCAGACTCTCGCACACGTTCTTCGTGATATGCATGACATCAAGGCTGTGAGGCACACGGTGGATCTTCCAGTACGGCAAGTCCCAGAAAACAGACCTCGTTTTCCATACCTTCAGCAGCGGCTCTGGCGCCTTTCGCTTCTTTCCCGGCTCTGGCGCCTTTTGCTTCTTTCCCGGCAGTGGGCAGTCTTTCCAATTTTTCAACAGCTTGTCTATTTCCTCGCCGCTCCTCGTACACGGGCGTTTTCGGGGTTCGGTTTCACCATCGAACAGATCCTTGCGTTTCCTCCACGGGTCATCGTCGCGAAGCCACCTTCGATGTCCCATGAACATGGTTTTCGAAGACCCGGGATCTCTATCTAGCTGGCGATACGTTGTGTCATCCATGCACCTTACGCATCCAGAAAATCCGTGGACTACCTGCCCCGCAAGATATCCGTAACCGAGATAGTCGTGCACCGTCGTGAGCAGTGCGGCTCTCATAGGGAAATATTCTTTCTCTGCGGCGTCCCACGTATTGGCTGGCGTTTTCCACAGCGTGTCAAGCTCCTCTTTCAGCAGCCCCAGATACAGATTGATGTCGTTCCCTGGTTGTTTCGGCCCTTCAATTAGCATACTCATGTGAATGTACTTCCTCTTCATGCACAACCAGGGGGGAAGGTTGTACATCCACACAAACACAGGCCAGGTGCTATGTGTGCTTCTCTGGCTGCCAAACGGATTGACTCCATCGGTGCTCGCGCCCAGCACGATGTTCCTTGGATCGTTCCCAAATTCTGGGTATTCGAAGTTCAATGCTTGCCACTGGCTCGCATCCTTAGGGTGACTCAGCATCTTGTCTTTTTTATCTATCTCCGGATCATTTGCGTCATCTTCTCGCTTCTTCTCCTCCCTATCCGCGTGCCAACGCAGGAGCTTTGCTACCTTAGGATCCGCGAAATACCGCTGCAGACGAGGAGTGATCGGAAAGTACCACACCACTTTTCGAGGAGCTTTCTTCCTCTTCTTGTATCGAGTGACACCGCACACCGGACATATTGTAGACTCCGCGTGCTCGTCCCGATAAATGATGCAATTGTTCATGCACACATGGTATTTCACGTGCGGTAAATCCAGAGGACACACGATTTTCTTTGCCTCCTCCAAACTGGTCGGGCACTTGTTCCCCTTGGGAAGACGTTTGTGCTAGAATGACATGTTCTCGTCGAAGCATGCGTCGGTCATTTTGTGTTTTACCTTCATCTCCAGAGCCATGAGCGTTACTTTCAGGCGGGTATCCTCGGGCCTGCATCCTTCATACAACGGAGTAACCGCGTCTAACTCAAGTTGATCCATCTTGGCTTTCTCTCGGGCGGCAGCTCTTGCGTTATCCGTCTGCTTGAGAAGCAGCTCTTGAATATGAGGGTCCTGCACCCAGCCCATCGATGGTCCAATGTCGTCTGCTCCGCCGGCATCATCATCATGTCCCGCATCTTCTACATGATGACTGTGTACAGCATCACCGTCGTGATCATCTCCTGGGGATTCTTCGTCTTCTCGCCCCCCCCGAGCCGCGGTGGTTGTCTTGCTGCCCTTCCTCATTTCTTGCCCGGCCCCCATGAACGACTTCGTAGTCATCATCATCACCTTGCCACCGATAGCCATCCATGAAACCACGCAAGAGCAGGTGGTCCCGCACCTGCCCGGAATCCGGGTCCGCAATAAGGCTATTCAGCTTGCATCTTCGACACGGACATCTTATCTCCGTCTCGTTCTTTTGAAGCATCTCGGCCTTCGCGGACCTCAAAAACCTATTCACGATGCCTTCGGTCATCGTGCGGACCATGGTCGCCTGCGGGGTAGAGCAAAACGATATTTTAGAACCAAGAAAAAATTTGGCATGACTTTCCCTAAAAATAGGACCAAAAAGAATGCTTAATGCCAAAATTCTCGCCGAAACGGAAATGAATCAACATTCCGGCAAAATATTGGCAACTATCGCATTTCAAATACCGGTACACCTCCAAACACAAACACATATGCAACACCACAAACATATGCAACACCACGAACATACATAGATCTAGCTAGGCCATAAAAAGTGCATGTGCACATTGTTTGTAGGGAGAACAACATAAATATAGCTTCCCCCCTTACTTACCTAGCAAAACAAGGTAACTTAACCACTTAATTTGAATGAATCTATGGTGGAAATGAGGTGAAAAAGAGGAGGCACCCGAGACAAGGAGGAGGCGGTGGAGAGAATGAAGTGGGGAGAAAGTGAGTGTGGGAGGAGAGGCTGTCCAAAATATCTTGTTGCTGCCCACTTACTAATGGCGCACCAGCAACAAATGCGCCATTAGTAATCCAGGTTACTAATGGCGCACCCCCTGGCGGTGCGCCATTAGAACTTTTGCAAAAAAAGGAATAAAAGCAATAATAAAAAAATAACATTAGTGGCGCACCTCCTGGATGGTGCGCCATTACTAGTTACAACTAGTAATGGCGCACCACCAGGGGATGCGCCATTAGTATGTTTGGACAGGCGCACTAGTTCAAAAAAAAATTTGGTACTAATGGCGCACCGTGGTCAGGGTGCGCCATTAGTAGTTTCAACACTAATGGCGCATCAGAGGGTGGTGCGCCATTAGTATATACTAATGGCGCACCACTTGTCTGGTGCGCCATTAGTGTCATTTCCATCTATAGCCCTTTTCCTAGTAGTGGTCCACATATTCACCATATCAATACTCCACTATGGATCCGTTCCCGTCTCCCTACGAGAAGGCCATCCATAGCACTCACGCTTATCTTGCGGATTTTAGAGTATCCACTTCAAGTTGTCTATGTACTACATAAGTCCTCCAAGTTTCCATATCCGAGGAAAACGGCTATTCGAATAGATAATGTTAACCCTGCAGGCGTGTACTTCTTCACACACACTCTCGCCACTTATAGCCATGTACACGTCATGTACCTCGGCAACCTTCAAGCGGAAGCCGGGCGAGGGTGTCGGCCACGACCTGACTAACCACACGAGTCTCTCATCCAGGTTTATCGCCTATTCGGGTTCCATCCGCAAGGAGATCCGGCCGGGGTGTCGCTCACGGCCCCAAACGATGTGTGCAGGGTTCCCAAGCCCACCATCCGGGTGCCACTTGGTACATCGTGCCATGGTGCCTAGTCTATCCCAAGCCCGTCCCGTCGGACACCACCTGGTAGACAAGTAGCACTACCTACAAACGCCATAAACTAGTTGCAACTCCTGAACAGAGATCAAGTGGATTAATAAGCCGAGAGGGGCTGGATAACCGGAACCCAATGTGTGGTAGTAACTGGACTTGGATAACATACACAGAACTCAGTGCTTAGGGACGGTTCCAATGAGACAACCCACCATGTACTCCAACATGGCCTCTCATCTCTACCTTTACCAATACGTGTTCACACACTTAGCCCTTACCGGTAGGACATGTTCACCACTCTGATTCATTCCCGATGAATCAGACCTGACACAACTCTAGGCATAGCTGGCATAAAGAAAACAAGCATGGATGAGCAGGCACATCAAGGCTCAAGCAACTCCTACTCATGCTAGTGGGTTTCAACTAATTACTGTGGCAATGACAGGTCATGCAAAGGAATGGGTTCAGCTACCGCAACAGAAAGTAGCAGTTTGAATCGTTGTTGTCCTAATACAGTAAAAGGAGCAGGAGCGAGAGAGTGGGATTTATCGAGATGCTCAAGGGGGTTTGCTTGCCTGATAGATCCACGAAGAAGCACTGCTCCTCAGACAGGTACTTGGAACACCTTCCGGAGTAGAACCTATCGAGAAGGGACGGTGTCTGCAATCAATAAACAACCATATGCAACAATATGATGCATGAAGATGACATTTCAAAGATGCTATGATTTGCCCTAATGCATCTAGCATCAATTTGGTTGAAGTCCATATGAACCAAGGGTTCATATGCAAACCCCAAATTAAGTATATAACATGCCATTATTACATTTTCACTTATACAAGAAGGATAAGTTGGTTTTTCATGCATGAAACTGGCATAAAAGGATTACTTGCATTTTTCTGATGATTTTCATATATAAATTATTTCATTCTAAGCTACGGTTTAATTTCTAGGAATTTTAGAAGTTTTAAATATTTTCTGAAATTCCTTGAATTATTTAAAATCTAGAAAATCAATTACTGCATCAGCGTGATGTCACAAAGGCGTCAGCAGGGCTGACCAGGTCAAACCTGACGTGTGGGGGACACACGTCAGTGACACAGTGGCTAAGCCCGGGTCAAACCCGCACTGGCCAGGGCTTGACATGGCCCTGGGGCCCACTATCAGCGGCTGGTGGGGTGGGTTAGGCTATGGGATTAGTGCTAATGACAGCCACGTCGCCCTCACTGGAGTTCGGCCGGTGACGACCAAACCGCGCGGCGGTGCTTCGCCGGAACGTGCTATAGGCGGCGGAAGAGCGCCCGGGCACTACCAATCGGCAGCCCGTGCTCGACCGCATCCACCTGGGCATAGGGGAGGTCGTGGGGACGGTGGAGCTCGCCGGAGCAGGGCTCGCGGCGGCGGCCAGAGCTCGGTTGATGCGGGTTAGGCACTGTAGGGCGCTAGGGGGGCTGCAGTTTGGCGCATTGGACTCGTGTGGGTGCGGTGAGCTTAGTGGTAAGCTTGGACGCGTGCTTGCACGGCCGTAGCCGCGGTGGCGACATGGCCGGCGGCGAGGAGCAATCAGCTCTGATGGCCACGGTGGCTAGAAGGCACGGACGAGCACGGGGAGAGAGGGGAAAGAAACAGGGGCTCACGGCGAATCCAACAGAGTCAACAGCGAGGCCGGGGAGGGTCTGGAGCTCGCGAATCCACGCCGGCGAGCTTCAGTGGCCGACGATGAAGAAGATGAAGATGGTGTTGATGCAGAGCTTCCTGGGTCGCCTGGCTCATTGAGGACGTAGCAGGCGGCGAGGCGGAGCTCTGGGGCACGTCCGTGAGGCTAGGGAAGGCCGATGGCCGTGGTGGCAGCGATCGGCGGCGACCGTGGTGTTCGGCTGCGGGGGAGAGAGAGCGAAACAGAGAAGGGGAGAGGAGGTGTCGGGGATCCATACGGCTCCAGGGGGGTCGCGTGGCATCTCTAGAGCGTCGAGGGAGCGGCGGGAAGCAGGAGGTGGCCGGGCATGCGCCGGCGCGCGTCGGGCACGCGCCGTGCATCCGACTGGTAGGAGGAAGAAGACCTCCTTGCCCCTGGTGGGCTGGGCCGGCCAGATGGGCTGCCAGGTGAGCGCCAGGTAAGTGTTCTACTCTTTTTTTAATTTTTCTGTTCTGTTTGTATCTAATGGAAATGTTAAAACATTTCCATAAATGCTGAAAATATTTGTGGCATCTAGATATAATATTCCAGAGGCCCTCACCAATTCCCAACATTTTTGGAGCCATTAAAATACTTATATAATTTAAACAACTCCAAATCAAATATTTATGCATTGATTCAAAAATCCAAAATGTGTAGCAAAAATATGCATCACCTCTGGTTGTTGTTCCCAACATTATCTAAAGAGCATGAACATTTTTGAAGAGCATTTTGGGTTCATTGAAAATCCATTTTAAAGTTGAACCTATTGGAAAAAACTTTGGTGCTAGGGTTTGCAACTTTCCCCATTTCAAATTTATTTGAAAGATTAAACATGATGCACAAGCAAGCCTAGGACATACCAGAACTAGGGATGTGACAACATGCCCCCACTCAAAAAAATCTCGTCCCAAGATTCAGGAGTTGGCGGAAAGAAAGCGGGGTACTCAAGTCGAAGACGATCTTCTTGCTCCCAAGTAGCTTCTCTCTCAGAATGATGAGACCATTGAACCTTGAGAAACTTGATGTTATGACGTCGAGTGACACGCTCTGCTTGATCCAGAATGCGAACGGGGTACTCTTGATAAGTGATGTTATCTTGGAGATCAAGCGTTTAGTGGTACACTCCACGGATGGGATCCGAGAAGCAATGCCTGAGTTGAGAGACGTTGAAGACATCATGAACACGAGAAAGATGTGGGGGTAGTTCCAACTGGTAGGCGACCTCTCCTCGTTTAGCAAGAATGCGAAAAGGACCGATGTAACGAGGATCCAACTTGCCCTTGATACCAAAACGATGGGTACCCTTCAAAGGAGTAACCCGAAGGTAAGCCTTGTCGCCAGCTTCATAAGCCACTTCCTTATGACGGCAGTCATACTGGCTCTTTTGACGAGATTGGGCTGTTTTCAAATTCTCACGGATGATGCGAACTTGCTCTTCTGCCTCCTGGATCATATCCGGTCCAAAGAATTGTCTTTCACCGGTTTCTGACTAGTTCAAAGGTGTTCGACATCTTCGTCCATACAGAATCTCGAAGGGTGCTTTCTTAAGACTGGATTGGTAGCTATTGTTATAAGCAAACTCGGCAAAGGGAAGACATTTCTCCCAATCCATACCGAATGAGATAACGCAAGCTCTAAGCATGTCTTCGAGAATTTGGTTGACCCTTTCCACCTGACCACTTGATTGAGGGTGGAAAGCGGTACTGAAGGAAAGATGGGTGCCCATGGCAGTTTGGAAACTTTCCCAGAAATGAGAGGTGAAAAGACTGCCACGGTCTGAATTGATCTCTAGTGGAACACCATGGAGTGACACTATTCGGGAGATATATAAGTCAGCGAGCTGACTAGCAGTGATACTCTCTCGAACAGGTAGGAAGTGAGCCACTTTGGAGAGACGATCAATGACTACGAAGATAGCATTATTTCCTTTCTTGGTCCTGGGAAAGCCGGTGATGAAGTCCATACCAACTTTGTCCCATTTCCACTCGGGAATAGCTAAAGGTTGAAGGGTGCCAGCAGGTCTCTGATGCTCTGCCTTAACGCGACGACAAACGTCACAGTTGGCAATATACTGAGCGATTTCTCTCTTCATCCTAGTCCACCAGAACCTCTGGCGTAGGTCCTGATACATCTTTGTACTACCGGGATGAATCGTGAGAGGGGATTCATGGGCCTCCTTAAGGATCAGTTGCTGCATCTGTTGACATTTGGGAACCACCAAACGGTTTCCAAAGTAAACAACACCTCGTTCATCCATAGAGAAACAGCCAGCAACTCCCTTGGAAATATTCTTCTTGATCCGGGAGATTCCCGTATCATGCTTCTGAGCCTCTATGATCTGATCCGTAAGGGTAGGTTTCGCCACCAAGGTAGAAAGGGAACCACGAGGAGCTATGTGAAGGTTAAGCTTGCAGAATTCCTCATGGAGGGGTGGTTAACATTGTTGCAACATGAGGTTGTTGCAATAGGATTTACGACTTAAAGCATCAGCCATGACATTGGCTTTGCCTGGGGTGTAGGTGATTCCTAAGTCGTAATCCGAGATCAACTCCAACCAACGTCTCTGTCTGAGATTCAGATCCGGTTGGGTGAAGATATACTTGAGACTCTGATGGTGAGTGTAGATTTCGCAACGGTTACCAAGAAGGTAATGTCGCCAAGTCTTAAGTGCATAGACTACGGCTGCAAGCTCCAGATCATGTGGATGCAACTGTCGAGATGCATAGGCAATCACATGACGATCCTGCATAAGGATGCAACCTAGTCCTTGACGCGAAGCGTCGCAATAGATAACAAAGTCTTTAGTGAAATCCGGTGGCACGAGTATGGGCGCAGAAGTCAGGCGTCTTTTTAGTTCCTGAAAACTGTGCTCACACTCTGGGGTCCACTCAAACCTTTTATCTTTCTTGAGAAGCTCCATGAGGGGTTTGGCCACTTTGGAGAAGTTTTCAACGAAGCGGCAACAATAACTGGCTAGACCAAGGAAACTCCTAACTTGTTTGACCGTTTCTAGTGGAGTCCAATCGAGAACAGCTTTGACTCTCTCGGGATTTACAGCAATGCCCTTACCAGAGATCACGTGGCCCAGATAGGTCACTTCTGGCAGCCAAAATTCACACTTGGAGAACTTGGCATAAAGGCGGTGCTCTCTGAGTTTTTCTAAGACGAGTCTAAGATGTTCGGCATGCTCTTCCTCGTCCTTCGAGTAAATAAGAATATCATCCAGATAAACCACGACGAACTTATCTAAGTACTCCATAAAGATCGAGTTCATCAAGCGGGAGAAAGTAGCTGGAGCATTGGTTAGGCCGAAAGACATTACGGTGTACTCGTATTGACCATAACGAGTGACAAAGGCCATTTTGGGGATGTCCCCGTTCCTGATTTTGATTTGGTGGTAGCCTAACCTCAAATCCATCTTGGAAAAGACTGAGCATCCAGCGAGCTGATCATACAGGTCGTTGATCCTGGGGAGCGGATACTTGTTCTTTATCGTGACCAAATTAACGGGACGATAATCTACAACCATCCGATCCGTACCATCCTTCTTCTTGACGAAGAGGACAGGACAAGCCCAAGGAGAAGAACTGGGATGGATGAAACCCTTTTGCAAGGACTCATCAAGTTGTTTCTTAAGCTCGGCTAACTCCAAAGGTGCCATCTTGTATGGTCTCCTAGAGATTGGAACAGTTCCTGGGATAAGTTCTATGACAAACTCTACATCTCTGTCAGGTGGGACACCTGGCAGTTCTTCTGGAAAAACATCCGGGAAGTCACGGACTACCGGAATATCTTCAAGGTCTGGAAGAGGGCTGGCATTAAGAGAATAGAGTTGACGCCTTGCAACTCTAGTGGAGACAGTGACTATTTTGCCAGATGGATGTGTAAGTTGAACAGATCTAGTGTAACAATCGATCTTGGCATGATGAGCTGTCATCCAGTCCATACCCAAGATGATGTTAATATCTGAGGACTTGAGAGATATCAAAGAAGCAAGGAATACCAGTCTGTCAACAAGGATTTCATTACCATGGCTTACCTTGGAGGTTTGCCATTTGGAACCAGGAGTCTGGATTATTAGTGGAGTTGGCATATCACAAAATGACATGTCGTGCAACCGAGCGTAACCTTCGGATATGAAGGAGTGGGATGCTCCAGTATCGAACAGAACTGAAGCTGGGTGACAATTGACAAGAAGCGTACCCAGTATGACGTCGGGATCATCTTGAGCTTCTGAAGCTGAGACATGGTGCACACATGCTCGTTCAATGGAGGTTGGCTTGGTACTGATCATCTTGACTGATGGCTTCTCACGGCCAACAGACCTCTCAGACTGGGGTGGAGTATAACTGGCCTAAGGGCAGTCACGTGCATAGTGTCCTGGTTCTCCGCAGGTGAAGCAAGTTCCTGAGGTAGGACGTGGACCTACATTGGCAAGTGGTCCACTAATAGGCCTGGGTGGAGCACGTTGCTGAGCTGGGTGAGGCGCCACATCGGATGGCCTCGGTGCATATCCAGGTGGAAGAGCTGAGTTCGGAATCCAAATCCGTCGCTTCTGAGAGACAGAGCGGGAGGAAGAACCCAGATCACGGTTGTGCTCACGAGACTCCTCGTAAGTGAGCTGAGCTGTCTCTGCATTAATGGCCTTGTTCACAAGAGCCTGGAAAGTATCACAATGATGCAGGTGGAGATCACGATGCAACTTAGGGTTGAGACCCTTCCGGAACCTAACCTGCTTCTTAGCGTCCGTGGACACTTCTTCTGTAGCATAGCGGGCGAGGCTTCCAAACTCTCTACTGTAAGCATCAACAGGCAGCTTACCCTGGGTAAAACTACAGAACTCTTCCCTCTTGCGGTCAATGAGAGCCTGAGGAATGTGGTGCTCACGAAAATCCTCGGTGAAATCCCTCCAGGTAGGAATCTGACCAGCTGGAAGCATAGCCTCATAGCTCTGCCACCAAATACTAGAAGGACCTTCCAGGTGATAGGCAGCATAGGTGACCTTGTCACCTTCAGCTACGTTCGCAGAATGCAACTTGTGAGTGATGCTCCGGAGCCAGTCATCTGCATCGAGTGGCTCAATGGAATGCTGGAAGGTGGGTGGTTTCAGACCAATGAAGTCGGTGATGGAAACCAACTTCTTACACTGATGTGCGGTGTTCTGCTCAATCTGTGCCAGCAAGCGGTTAGTCTCACGCTTGTTCCTCTCAGATGCTAACAAGAACTCTGCCATCAAAGGCTGGTCAGGAGGATCCTCATCCCTACCATCTCCGTGGTTCTTGCTATGAGCAACTGAACCTCGGTTAACAGACAACATCCTAGCACAGAAACCAAGGAAACAAGGATGGAATTAGCATCAACATAAGGATGCGGAATGTAATGCAAAAGCATTGGAAACTCTTGAAGTCCTATGATAAATTCGGCAGCATAACGGTTGTAAATGCTCAAAAGGATTTTTGAGACATTCATCAAAGGAATAGCATAATCAATCAGCATCATAATATCAAGGTTCTGGGTGAAACTGAGGACACACGGAAGTAGTAGAACTATACGGAGACGCAACCCAACAATCCTAAGACTTTGCGGTTTAGTAACACGTCATCCTGAGAGACAGAGGAGAAGCCTAGGCCTTAACCCTCGTAGAAAAGAAGAGGCTGACTCAGAAAGAATGACATGAGGTAAAGGAGTAAAAAGAGCCTTACGTTCCCTTCCACAATCAATTCCCTTATATAACTAAAGCATTTCTAGACTCAACTTCGACCAGTTTGGCTTGGTAATCCTACAGTCAGTCAGGCTCTGATACCAATGCTGTCGGGACCCCGATCCTAGGTCACACCAATCTAGCATGTAACACTTCATATCACTTTGCAGCCTCACGCACGGTACTCCCACGGGTGCCACCTTACCTAGCCCGGGACCGTTTGCGCCTTTTGGCTCATGTATATGATAGTGTCGCTAGCATCCATATGCAGAGAACCCTGGCCAACATGACTAGTCGTGAACCCAAAGTAGTACTAACCTACAGGGACAGGCATACATGAATCAACCTCGAGCATGTCGGTCAACAGCGTATGAATCCAGGCTGTAGCACTGGGCTAACAGGAGTCCAGGAACCTGGGCTGTAGCAGGCAAGGCAGGACTCCGTATGTCACCGCGTGACATTTCCCTGAAGGGACAGACACAGGAACGAAGTGAATCACATGCCGGCCAGTCAAGTGTTCCGGAGCAGTAGTGCTGGGCTAGCAGGACTCCGGTGAACCGGGCTGTAGCGGACTACTATGGCTCATGGAAGCACAAGACTACATTTCCCCATAAGAGAGGCTACTAGAGGTAAACAACTAGGTTGTCGGATCCCACACATAGCAATACACGTTACACGTACGCATAACATGCAAGTATGTGTTGTACAACATGGCATCACAACATAACTCAAACTCATATAAATAAAGGCCCAGAGGAGCCACATAGCATTCAATACAAACAGGGGTCTCATGACCCATCATTCAGAGCATACAAGCAACGGAAGCATTACATGTCTGAGTACAGACAACTACAAAAGGAAAAGACTAAGAAGCCTGACTAAACACGACCCTCCCAAGGGTACAAGATCGTAGCTGGGATACAAGCTACTCGTCGAAGTCACTAGTGTAACCAACTGCAAAACATAAATAAGCAAACGTGAGTACAAAGGTACTCAGCAAGTCTTACATCAGAACTATCTACATATGCAACATTATCAACAAAGGGGGTGGTGGAGTTTTAACAGCAGCAAGCCAGCTTTGACTCAGTGGCTAACCTATACTACGAGTATCAGAAACTTCTTTGAGGTGAGAAGACGCACACGAGTCCACATATTCACCATATCAATACTCCACTATGGATCTGTTCTCGTCTCCCTATGAGAAGGCCATCCATAGCACTCACGCTTATCTTGCGGATTTTAGAGTATCCACTTCAAGTTGTCTATGTACTACATAAGTCCTCCAAGTTTCCATATCCGAGGAAAACGGCTATTCGAATAGATAATGTTGACCCTGCAGGGGTGTACTTCTTCACACATGCTCTCGCCACTTATAGCCCTGTACATGTCATGTACCTCGGCAACCTTCAAGCGGAAGCCAGGCGAGGGTGTCAGCCGACCTGACTAACCACACAAGTCTCTCGTCCAGGTTTATCGCCTATTCGGGTTCCATCCGAAGGAGATTCGGCCGGGGTGTCGCTCACGGCCCCAAACGATGTGTGCAGGGTTCCCAAGCCCACCATCCGGGTGCCACTTGGTACACCGTGCCATGGTGCCTAGTCTGTCCCAAGCCCGTCCCGTCGGACACCACCTGGTAGACAAGTAGCACTACCTACAAACGCCAGAAACTAGTAGCAACTCCTGGACAGAGATCAAGTGGATTAATAAGCCGAGAGGGGCCGGATAACCGGAACCCAATGTGTGGTAGTAACTGGACTTGGATAACATACACAGAACTCAGTGCTTAGGGACGGTTCCAATGAGACAACCCACCATGTACTCCTACATGGCCTCTCATCGCTACCTTTACCAAAACGTGTTCACACACTTAGCCTTTACCGGTAGGACATGTTCACCACTCCGATTCATTCCCGATGAATCAGACCTGACACAACTCTAAGCATAGCTGGCATAAAGAAAACAAGCATGGATGAGCAGGCACATCAAGGCTCAAGCAACTCCTACTCATGCTAGTGGGTTTCAACTATTTACTGTGGCAATGACAGGTCATGCAGAGGAATGGGTTCAACTACCGCAGCAGAAAGTAGCAGTTTGAATCGTTGTTGTCCTAATGCAGTAAAGGAGCAGGAGCGAGAGAGTGGGATTTATCGAAATGCTCAAGGGGGTTGCTTGCCTGATAGATCCACGAAGAAGCACTGCTCCTCAGACAGGTACTCGGGACACCTTCAGGAGTAGAACCTATCGAGAAGGGACGGTGCTGGCAATCAATAAACAACCATATGCAACAATATGATGCATGAAGATGACATTTCAAAGATGCTATGATTTTCCCTAAAGCATCTAGCATCAATTTGGTTGAAGTCCATATGAACCAAGGGTTCATATGCAAACCCCAAATTAAGTATATAACATGCCATTATTACGTTTTCACTTATACAGCAAGTATAAGTTGGTTTTTCATGCATGAAACTGGCATAAATGGATTCCTTGCATTTTTCTGATGATTTTTCATATATAAATTATTTCATTCTGAGCTACGGTTTAATTTCTAGGAATTTTAGAAGTTTTAAATATTTTCTGAACTTCCCTGAATTATTTAAAATCCAGAAAATCAATTACTGCATCAGAGTGACGTCACAGAGGCGTCAGCAGGGTTGACCAGGTCAAACCTAACGTGTGGGGGCCACACGTCAGTGACACAGTGGCTAAGCCCGGGTCAAACCCGCACTGACCAGGGTTTGACTTGGCCCTGGGGCCCACTGTCAGCGGCTGGTCTCAGGGGGGGATTAGGCTGTGGGATTAGCGCTAATGACAGCCACGTCGGCCTCGCCAGAGTTCAGCCAAGGACGACCAAACCGTGTGGCGGTGCTTCGCCGGAACGCGCTACAGGCGGCGGAAGAGCGCGCAGGGACTACCAATCGGCAGCCCGCGCTCGACCGCATCCACCTGGGCATAGGGGAGGTCGCGGGGACGGTGGAGCTCGCTGGAGCAGGGCTCGCGGCGGTGGCCAGAGCTCGGTTGATGCAGGTTAGGCATTGCAGGGCACTAGGGGGGCTGCGGTTTGGCTCGTTGGACTCGTGGGGGTGCGGTGAGCTCAGTGGTAAGCTTGGACGCGTGCTTGCACGGCCGTAGCCGCGGTGGCGACATGGCCGGCGGCGAGGAGCAATCGGCTCCGATGGCCACGGTGGCTAGAAGGCGCGGACGAGCACGGGGAGAGAGGGGAAAGAAACAGGGGCTCACGGCGAATCCAGCAGAGTCAACTACGAGGCCGGGGAGGGTCTGGAGCTCGCGAATCCACGCCGGCGAGCTTCAGTGGCTGACAATGAAGAAGATGAAGATGGCATTGATGCAGAGCTTGTCGGGTCGCCTGGCTCGTTGAGGACGTAGCAGGGGGCGAGGCGGAGCTTTGTGGCACGTCCGTGAGGCTAGGGCAGGCCGGTGGCCATGGTGGCAGCGATCGGGGGCGACCGTGGTGTTCGGCTGCGGGAGAGAGAGAGCGAAACAGAGAAGGGGAGAGGAGGTGTGGGGAATCCATACGGCTCCTGGGGATCGCGTGGCATCTCCAGAGCGTCCAGGGAGCGGCGGGAAGTAGGAGGTGGCCGGGCATGCGCCGGCACGCGTCGGGCACGCGCCGTGCATCCGACTAGCGGGAGGAAGAAGACCTCCCTGCCCCTGGTGGGCTGGGCCGGCCAGATGGGCTGCCAGGTGAGCGCCAGGTAAGTCTTTTCTTTTTTGTTTCTTTTTCTATTTCTGACTTTGTTTGATCTAAAAGAAATGTTAAAACATTTCCATAAATGCTGAAAATATTTGTGGCATCTAGTTATAATATTCCAAAGGCCCTCACCAATTCCCAACATTTTTGGAGCCATTAAAATATTTATATAATTTAAACAACTCCAAATCAAATATTTATGCATTGATTCAAAAATACAAAATGTGTAGCAAAAATGTGCATCACCTCTGGTTGTTGTTCCCAACATTATCCAAAGAGCATGAACATTTTCGAAGAGCATTTTGGGTTCATTGAAAATCCATTTTAAAGTTGAACCTATTGGAAAAAACTTTGGTGCTAGGGTTTGCAACTTTCCCCATTTCAAATTTATTTGAAAGATTAAACATGATGCACAAGCAAGCCTAGGACATACCAGAACTAGGGATGTGACAAAATGCATCATAATGAAGCGCGCCTTGTAAACTATGACGGAGGGAGGAGTAGTATGAAGGTGCAAAACCAAGTATGTGTATGGTCAGTCGGTCAACGCACCTGCTCTTGGCATATCACTGACATGTGGGACCGGAGTGTGAGCAAACCGATCTCAATTGACGGCAAAATGGCCAACCCACTGTTCCTTGAGAGAGACGAGGAGCGAGAACACACAGACGGGCTCCCACGGAGGCCAAGATATATTCGAGCATGGTTGATCGATATCATCATTACATGTTGGGCTGCCGTTTTCCGCCCTTCTCCGGAATAAATGTGTACTTTATCAGAGATTAAAAAAATAAGAGTACAGAGGCTCCACCATGCAGTTCTATTAGTAGTACTAATCGTAGTACTAAACCTTGCGCTTGGCTCTTCGCCTCTTCGTGAAGTCAAACAATGATGGTACTCCGCATGTTCGGTACTACAGTGTATGCCTCTGGCAATCTGACACCGAATGAACTGATGCATGTCCACCGCCTGGGCGAAGGTACGTTGCATTAGTCAAAAGGCGTAAGCGAGCTTCACCTTGTCCTGCAAGCTTCTCCGTGTTCTGCGAGTTGACGGGACACACCAACAAGTAGTGCTAGTCCATACTCCCTCCTTTCCGGTTAATATGGCTTAATCTTTTTTGCGGGTAAATGGGAGAGCTTTATTCATATATATGCATTCTTAGGATGATCAGCCAAGACACTGGTCACTAGGAAGCGAGGTACCCCGCAAAAAAGAAATAGGAAGCAAGGTGTTTCATCAAGCCAGCTCTCGGCCACATTCAAAGTGCAGCAAGCACGGTTCGCACAAAGATGCGTCGCAAGGTTTGCTGACCTGTTTACATGCTGAATAACAAAAAAAGAGGAAATATTACCGAGCGCTCCTATTTGTAACAGGATATGAGCCAGAATTAAGTGAGAATTGTGGCGAGTGTTCCATGCAATCAACTTCCATTATCACATGCGAGAACCCTCGAAGAGAACCAAATGTGTTGAAGATTGCTTTATCACATTTTAAAAATATAATAAGAGTGCAGACACTCCTCCATCCGATTCCTAGTACTAGTATAGTACATACCTCTATAGACTCTAGTAGTAGTACTAGTACTAGTAAACTTTGCGCTTGGCTGATCGCCTCTTCGGGAAGTGCAACAATAATAGTACTAGTATAGTGTATGCTTCTGGCAATCTGACACCAAATTAACTGTTGCATGTCCATCGCCTGAGCGAAGGAGAGCTTGCATTAGTCAAAAGTTTCTCCTTGTCCTGCGAGCCACCGCGCGCAAGCTTCTCCCGTCCTGCAAGCTTCTCCTCATTCGGCAAGTTGCCGGGACACAACAAAGTAATGCTAGTCCATACTTCCTCCTCTCCGGTTAATATGGCTTAATTTCAAACGAGATAAATACACTGTCTGTCACTGTATATTTGTAAAAATACGGTCAGTGGACTTCGTAATACGCCCATTGCACTCAATATATACATTTTCCGGTGTTTATACGGTCACTAGCTCACCCTGGCTGAGTATGTGTGTGCATGCATGCACGTGTAGGTTGAGCACTTGAGCGTGACCGTGTGTGTTCCGTCGTGTGCTCGGACATGCATGCATTAGGGCGTCGCGCTTGTTTTTGCGTCCATGTGTACGTGTGACTGTTGCATACACGTAGGGGGAATATGTGTAGGGGCCACTAAAGGAGCAGTCAAATCACACAGTAAGTTAGTCAGAAGAAGCAACCATCATTTCACTTTTCAATGACACGTACGCAATATAAAATGGTTTGGAGAGAAAAAGAAAACCACTGTATATACACTAGCAGGAGCCTAAGCTACAAGCCTGCTTGCTTGGGTTGCTCTCTTCACAAGCATAGAACGACGATGGCCACACCGTTGGTCACATATCCAGCCTGATCCCGCAGCTGGGGGAAGGGAACAATGTTCTGCGTAGACGCGGTTGACATCGGCGAGGGAGAAAATCCACAGTCGATGCGTCCCAATCGGGGTCACGGCAGTATGGGCCGATGCCATGTCCCAACCGCCCTTCTAGCTACAGCCCGACGTCCCAGGTAGTCCATCTTTCTTTTGGAGCCGGCTTGCTCCACTGCCGCAGCTCCCCACGTAGCTCCATCTCCATGTCGATCTTTCTCTACTTCTACCGGCTTCTACTTGTGATGAGTTTATGTCTCATGAACTAGTGCTAGTACTATTATTCTAATCACACTTCTTCAATATCTTTGCCATCAGGGATACTCAGCTCGATTTTAGTGGAACTGCACAAAAGCATCGTATAATCCGTGGGTGCCAGTCATGTTTCCTTCAACACATTCTACCTGGCCAGGAAATTAAATCCTGTTTAGGGTTTATGGTTTAAGTCGTAGTGACCCCATCAGTAGTTTTTTTCGTACACGCTCTCACAAATTTTGTCTTTAGTTGTGAAGTAAATATTGGCTATGATCTGTGAATCATTGAGATGCATCAGCATGCGTGTTAGTTTTCCTTTGTATTTGATGGAATGTTGTAACGGGGCAACCTTGGAGTAGGAATGAAAATGGAGTGGAAAGTTTATGTTTTTCCAGAGAAAAAATGGAAACAGAGAGAAACCAACGTTTCATTTTGTTGGATCGCGCCATCGAGCAAAACCAACATTTAAATCACGTCTGTCGCGTTCGTGTCTCACCCTCCTCCATGGCTCGACCCCACACGGTTGCTCGGTATGCCACTCACCGCAAACCAAGTATACGATAACTTTCCCGCCTGCTTGTAGATGGATCGTGCCATGGAGTACTAGTACTACTAGAAGAGATTGACGAGTTGGGGGAGGACAGCTAGCTGTAGCATGGACTCCCAAGAACTTCTTACATGCATGTTGTGGCCGGCTATTGCGACCTTTGAACGCAGAGCAGTCACGTGCACCAGGAAGCGGCGCGGGCAATGCTCTCTCGGCCGGCGCGCCACTTCAATGCCGGCGCCAGTGAGAGGTCGCATCCGCTCTGGCCGGGCATGAATGCGACACTGACCATTTTGGGCGGGAAGCACGCGCGGGTGATGAAGAGGGTTCGGGTTGGTCAGGAGCGGCCATGGCAGCGGTCTGGAGCCCGCAAACAAGAGATGTTGTACATTAATATTGCCGCGTATATAATTAACAACGTAAATAATGTGCCAATTGGACTAATATATTGGAGATGGAGATGGAAATGGAATTTTACGTAAACACGGATATGCATGTCTATGGCTATGTGTGTGTGCGCGACGACTCTCACGACCTGGAAGCGGGGGCGTGTTTTTTATCCAGTTTTCTTTCTTGGTACGTTAGAAAATTGTCCGCCAGTTTTCGTTTCTTTTTTTTGGGAACACGTGTATTCTATTTAAAACCACTGCTATGGAGAGATTGTTTTACTCCATTATAGCCTCTTGTTTGATAGAGTTTCACGCGTCTCGCTCTCTCACCCTCTCCATATCAAAACAAGATGACAATGTCCACACTATCTCTCTCCTCACCGGTGGTCACAGATCGAGCCAAATCCCATCCGCTGTGGGAGGTGAGGAGGTGCAGCGTTAACGTTGTCGCCGTCGGCGATGGAGGAAGCCGATGCGCACCGTCCTCTCAGAGACGGTGCTGGCGCGGACGAAGGTCCTCCGCACCCTTGTTCGCTGCTGTCGTGTGGGCAGATCCTGCCCACCCGCCTAAGCGACATCTCGCCCACCTGAGGTATAACTTCTTGTATTGGTCCAGGTCCCCAGGTCGCTGCATGCGGGTTTTCTTCTATGCGACTACTCCCCATCTCCCCATGTATAGTAGTTAGGGTTCGTCGGCTGGTCCAACATCACCTACTATTATGGAGGAAATGTCACTCGAAAAGTTGTCTTGATTTATGCCTCGTTGGAGGTATACATGTTGTCTCGACAAAAAGTACATGGTGGTTGTGCGGTCATTTTCCATATGCTCCTATTGCTATTGCTAATCTAATACTATCACAAGTTAAATGAAGAAATGCTTTTTTCTCAGGTATCCTGGTTTAGTTCCCATCAAGATAATCATGATGCTTCTGTTTGTTGGTGTACTTTTCATAATTCTTATTGACAATTGAGATGTCGTTGTTAATCTTGTAAAACAAAGTAACAACACTATATCCCTTTTTTTATATTTTTGGAAACAGCGATGCATATCTCCATACCCGGGCATGTCTTCCTCAATTTTAGTGGAACTGCACAAAATTGGATGGCCATTGTTGTTCCGCCTCACTGTCCTCTGCCACGTGGTTCTTCCTTCCTCGAGCTTGACTACTGAGAAGAAACAGACCACAGTGAGGATTTGTCGAACTTCATAGGTGCCTCACCCAAACTTGATGCCAAATGGATGATGCATCACCACGATGACCTATCGATGCTCATGGTTGCTCCTCATGGTTGCATCGGCTGGTGAAGCTGATCGATTTTCAATGAAAAACAAGCTGTCTTCCATCAGTGCTCTTTGCTTGTTACCCACAAAGATGATATCCTTCGTCAGATCACCTTGGTTGCATTAGAGACGCAGTCGTCTTTCACGTTGGTGTAATTTTATCACACAATTGGCTATGAACCAAATGTTTCCTCGAAGAAGGATCGACGTTGGTACTAAGAGCATAAGTTTTGTATTGATTTCTAAGCCTTCTTACAACTTTGTCTCCAGCTCCCCTGTAATTTTATTTGTCCAGCTATTAACTTTGATTCAAAAAATGGTGTGGACTAAAAACCCGGATGGACGTAGTAGCCCTCCATTTTTATTTACTCTGCATATTAGATTTGACTGAAGTCAAACTTTGTAAAGTTTGACCAAGTTTAGGCCGAACACAACAATCCATAATTATTAGAGAGGGCAAACTGTACATGCTCTCAAACCTTTCCGATAATTGAAATTAAAATTCTTTATTTGTACACACTCTCACACGTTTCCGATAATTTGGCGCATGTGTGGTTGTTCACTTAAGGGAGGGTAGTGTACCGCACGTGAAGAACAGGAAGTGCGACCAGGACGCATGGACAGTAGTTTTCTTCACTGATACGTTAAATAAAGAGTTTCATTTCATACTTACACAATTTAAAATGATTGTTATGGAGAGAATAAGAAAACCACTCCACTATATATTAGTCGTATACACGAGTACTATATGGACACAACTTCATTGACTTTAGTGCACCTGCCTTTGGGTTTATGATAGGTGGGCCCAAAATGTGGCTAGCCCACCTATCATAGAGCCAAAATCAGGTGCAGTTAAGGCACCGGAGCTCAGTCCGTACTACAGTATATATATAAGCTGGAGCCTCAGTGCTTGTTCGCTAGGGTTTGCACTCTCCACACTCTCGCCGCACTACATCACTACTAGGGAAAAGCCTAGCAGTAGAGCCGATTTTTGGCCTATCAGTAGCGCAGGTAGGCGCGCTACTGATAAGGTGCTACAGCTAATGCTTAGCAGTAGCGCCTACCGGCACTCGCTACTGCTATATCTACTTATTAGTAGCGCTTGCCTAGTCAAGTGCTACTGCTAATTACTAGTAGCGCTTTCGAAAACAATTGCTACTACTATTATTCCCTATTCCATTTCTCTTGAATTTTAGGTCGTATTCATATACCTGTATACAATTTTTCATACAGTAGCAATTTAGAGATTGTTTTTACATCATAATGAGTTATTAAATCACCAGGTGAAAGAACCTTGGATTAGTTTCAAGTGCATGGATCCAAAGTAACCAATGGTCACTTTGGATCCATCCATTTGAAACTAATCGGCGGTTCTTTCACCCAATGACATAATAACTTATCATCATCATCATAATATCATTAACAACTTATCATAATAATACATCATTGTCACATAACTCCTCATAATCATCATTTTTGTCCAATGTCATATAACAACTTCGTCACTAGTTATAATAACAACTCCTCCTCCTCATCATCATAGTAATCATAATCACTACTCCTACTCACCATCACCATCAAGTCTAAGACATTGTAGTCATATATAATCAACACTAACTAATTTTGCTTAATACTTAGGACCTACTCCTCTCTCCTAGCTAAAATACCATAAAACAGATAAACCGGTCCTTCGTCATAATGGAGAATGGACATAAACCTATCTCCAACTTGTGGCTTGCGCACATTCATTTTGTCTCCAGTTATTTGCGTGTGCGCATTCATCACTTTGCTCCATTCTTTGATTTTGAGCCTTCCATCATTTGAAGAAATCGAGTATGCAGTATGGTAAGCCTCCGAAGGAGTTGGTCGTAAGCTAACCATATGCATATCACCTTCGGTAAATAGCATATCAGGCACAACCTGCTTCGGGAGCCTCTGTTCAAAAATGGAATAGTAACATATATAGTTAGCAATGGTTTACTTAAGAATAATGTATGCAATGAAGTTACCATCATTAACAAAATCTTACCAAGTTTTTGGCAATGAAGTTATCATGAAGCAATGTATGGACTAGTGGCACGTATCTAGTATAATTTGGGCTGATAGAGTGACTATTTTTGAAGGCCTCAACATCTTCTATGAATGAGACAAGATAACCTTTCTCCCACAATTAAGCTTGGAGTCATAGCTGTAGTATGTGTTGTCTACTACCTTCCAAGTATTTCTTGAAGATAAGAAATAAGGTGAAAATTATAAATAAATAAGTTAGTTACGGACGAACACCAAATAGTTTTAAATTAACAACATAAATTACTGAACTTAACAAATTAGTTTGGCAAACTCACATCTAGGCAAAACTGGAGGCATATCCACATCCACCCAGATGTCGATATCATCATCATCATCATAATCTTCGGGATGAATATCAAATCTTATTCGCATTCCCTCCTCAAATCCATATGACTTGCAGAGAGCTTCCTAATTAGAGCAACCAAAATGGGAGCGATCGACCGCATTGTAGAACTTAACCAGAAACTCATAACCATGTTTAGTTCTTAAGTGAGCCCTCCTCGTCTCCACATTCTCAAAGTCATCTAAACCTAAACCAAGCTTCTCCAATACATATGGTCTAGCATGGCACGGGATGTACTAATCGAATTGAAAAAAATCCATAAATTACACATTGAACAAAATAAGCACAAGTGATGATATTAAATATGATGAAATGCTTGTCGTTGCGTATCATACAAACATCGAAGGTCTCTTCCAGCTTCACGGTGAAAAACCTATCATTTTGCAGGTGAGGAATCCTGTCGCACACACCTCAGTCATCGTAGCAGTACACACACTCCGGGATCCCATCGTCATCAGACATCTCCTGTGTTCAAAATTAAAAGATTATAACTTGACGGCAAAACCCAAAAAATCCGGCATGACCTTTGCTAAAAAAGGACATATCGAGCGCCTGAAATTTGCCGGAGCGGAAATTAATCAACACTCCGGCAAAACATAGGCCACTTATCGATTGTCATTGCATTTCAATGGTTCAAAATATGAAGAAAAAAACATTTGAAAATATCTTATATATAATCCTAACAGTAAATAAACTAGTTTTATTAACTACTTACTAAATAAACTAGTTTTATTAACTACTTACTAAATAAACTAGTTCTATTAAGCACTTAATATAAATAAACTAGTTATAATAATCACTTACTAAATAAACTAGTTACCTATGATTTGCAAAAAAAGAGACAAGGGAGGGAGGGAGGGAGGGAGGGAGGAGAGAGGAGGGGGGGCGGCCGGAGGAGGAGGAGGAGGGGCCAGCCGGAGGAGGAGGAGGGAGGGGCGGTCGGAGGAGGAGGAGGGAGGGGCGGTGGGAGGAGGGCTGCCGACGGAGGAGGGAGTTGGCTGCCGCAAGCGGAGGGAGGAGGAGGGAGGAGGGCACGGTGGGAGGAGGAGGGACGGAAGGAGGGAGTACCTCGGTGGCAGACAGACGACGGCGGCGGCGGCGATGAACAACAACGGTTATCGGCGCGGGCGGGAGTGACTGAGAGAGGGAGAGTGAGTGAGAGAGATAGGGTCGGCCGTACGTGTGGGGATAAGGTAGGGTTAGTAGTAGCGCGGGCTTGAGAAAGCGCTACAGCTAAGGAGAATAGCAGTAGCGGGGTAAGGCATAAGGCGCTACTGCTATAACTAGCTGGACGGCGTTGTCATGGCAATGGGAGCAGCAGCGCGGTTTAGAGATGACGCGCTACTGCTATTTTCTGTTCAGCAGCGTGTTTTCACGAAACGCGCTGCTGCTAAATAGCAGTAGCATCATATTTTGAAGAGCGCTGCTGGTAATATTCTGTGTATAAGTTTTCCCTAGTAGTGCATATATATATACACGCTGGAGGCTCAGCGTTCCTTTGCTAGGGTTTGCTATATTCACTGTCTCTCACCCTCTTCACCAAATCTAAACAAGACTGTGTTGTGGCCTCTGTCTCTCTCACCTCCCTCACAGCTGGCGAAGGAGGCGTCCGGATCACGTCGCACCGGGAAGGGGAGGAGGTGCAGTGTTCACTCCATCGCCTTCGGCGAGGGAGGCAATCCACTGTCGGCTGCGCTTTTCTCTTTCACCCAGCGCCTGTGCTGGAGGGCCATCGACCCCTTCTTCCTCACTGTCGTACATAGTGTGGGCAGATCCAACCTCCCGCCGCACTCTTTGCCACATCCCGACGACCCTAAGGTATAAGTTTCTTTGAAACCGTCATTGGTCTAGCTGCATGCTGATCTATTTCGATTATGTAGTCGAATCTAGGTCTTGGTTCAAAGAGGAAAGAAGGGTGTGATACGTCTCCAACATATCTATAATTTTTGATTGCTCCATGCTATTATATTATCTATTTTGGATGTTAATGGGCTTTATTTTACACTTTTATATCATTTTTGGGACTAACCAACTAACCGGAGGCCCAGCCCAAATTGCTGTTTTTTTGCCTATTTCAGTGTTTCACAGAAAAGGAATATCAAACGGAGTCCAAACGGAATGAAACCTTCGGGAACATGATTTTTCTCAACAAACATGATCCAGGAGACTTGGAGTGTGCGTCAAGAAACAATCGAGGAGGCCACGAGGCAGGGGGGTGCGCCCTCCACCCTCGTGGGCCCCTCGTTGCTCCACCGACGTACTTCTTCCTCCTATATATATCCACGTACCCCCAAACATCCAGGAGCACCACGAAAACCTAATTCCACTGCTGCAACCTTCTGTACCCGAGAGATCCCATCTTGGGGCCTTTTCCGGAGCTCCGTCGGAGGGGCATTGATCACGGAGGGCCTCTACATCAACTCCATGGCCTCTCCTGTGATGTGTGAGTAGTTTACTTCAGACCTTCGGGTCCATATTAATTATCTAGATGGCTTCTTCTCTCTCTTTGGATCTCAATGCAAAGTTCTCCTCGATTTTCTTGTTGATCTATTCGATGTAATATTCTTTTGCGGTGTGTTTGTCGAGATCGGATGAATTGTGTGTTTATGATCAATTTTATCTATGAACAATATTTGATTCTCCCCTGAATTCTTTTATGTATGATTGGTTTATCTTTGCAAGTCTCTTGGAATTATTAGTTTGGTTTGGCCTACTAGATTGATCTTTCTTGTAATGGGAGAAGTGCTTAGCTTTGGGTTCAATCTTGCGGTGCTCGACCCCAGTGACAGAAAGGGAAACGACATGTATTGTATTGTTGCCATCGAGGATAAAAAGATGGGGTTTATATCATATTGCATGAGTTTATCCCTCTACATCATGTCATCTTACTTAAAGTATTACTCTGTTCTTATGAACTTAATACTCTAGATGCATGTTGGATAGCGGTCGATGTGTGGAGTAATAGTAGTAGATGCAGAATCGTTTCGGTCTACTTGTCGCGGATGTGATGCCTATATACATGATCATACCTAGATATTCTCATAACTATGCTCAATTCTATCAATTGCTCGACAGTAATTCGTTTACCCACCGTAATACTTATGCTCTTGAGAGAAGCCACTAGTGAAACTATGGCCCCCGGGTCTATCTTCCATCATTAATCTTCCAACACTTAGTTATTTCTATTGCCGTTTATTTTACTTTGCATCTTTATTTCTCTTTATCATAAAAATACCAAAAATATTATCTTATCATATCTACCGGATCTCACTCTCGTAAGTGACCGTGAAGGGATTGACAACCCCTTTATCACGTTGGTTGCGAGATTCTTATTTGTTTGTGTAGGTGCGTGGGACTTGAGCGTGATCTCCTACTAGATTGATACCTTGGTTCTCAAAAACTGAGGGAAATACTTACGCTACTTTACTGCATCACCCTTTCCTCTTCAAGGGAAAACCAACACAGTGCTCAAGTGGTAGCAAGAAGGATTTCTGGCGCCGTTGCCAGGGAGATTCGTGCCAAGTCAAGTCAAGATTTGACTCCCGACAATGAGCCATTTTTGGCACCGTTGCCGGAGAGTCTACGCACAAGTCAAGACATACCAAGTACCCATCACAAACACTTATCCCTCGCATTACATTATTTGCCATTTGCCTCTCATTTTCCTCTCCCCCACTTCACCCTTGCCGTTTTATTCGCCCTCTCTTTTTTCCGTTCGCCTCTTTTTTGCTCGCTTCTTGTTTGCTCGTGTGTTGGATTGCTTGCTTGTCACAATGGCTCAAGGCAATACTAAATTGTGTGACTTTACCAATACCAACAACAATGATTTTATTAGCACTCCGATTGCTCCTCTTACCGATGCTGAATCTTGTGAAATTAATCAGGCTTCGTTGAATCTTGTCATGAAAGATCAATTCGCCGACCTTCCTAGTGAAGATGCTGCTACCCATCTAAACAACTTTGTTGATTTGTGTGATATGCAAAACAAGAAAGATGTGGACAATGATATTGTTAAATTGAAGCTATTTCCTTTTTCCCTTAGAAATCATGCTAAAGCTTGGTTTTCGTCTTTGCCTAAAAATAGTATTGATTCATGGAATAAGTGCAAAGATGCTTTTATCTCTAAGTATTTTCCTCTCGCTAAGATCATCTCTCTTAGAAACGATATTATGAATTTTAAGCAACTTGATCATGAACATGTTTCACAATCTTGGGAGAGGATGAAATTAGTGATACGTAATTGCCCTACACATGGTTTGAACCTTTGGATGATTATACAGAATTTTTATGCCGGATTGAATTTTGCTTCTAGAAATCTTTTAGATTCGGCCGCGGCAGGCACTTTTATGGAATTCACTTTAGGAGAAGCTACTAAACTCCTAGACAATATTATGGTTAATTGTTCTCAATGGCACACCGAAAGATCTACTAGTAAAAAAGTGCATGCGATAGAAGAGATTAATGTTTTGAGTGGAAAGATGGATGAAATTATGAAATTGTTTGCTAATAAGAGTGTTTCCTTCAATCCTAATGATGTGCCTTTGTCTACCTTTATTGAGAATAATAATGAATCTATGGATGTGAATTTTGTTGGTAGGAACAATTTTGGTAACAACGCGTATAGAGGTAATTTTAATTCTAGGCCATTTCCTAGTAATTCCTCTAATAATTATGGTAATTCCTACAGCAATTCTTATGTAAATTTTAATAAGATGCCCTCTGAATTTGAGACTAGTGTTAAGGAGTTTATGAATTCGCAAAAGAATTTCAATGCTTTGATTGAAGAAAAATTGCTTAAGATTGATGAATTGGCTAGGAACTTTGATAGGATTTCTCTTGATATTGATTCTTTGAAACTTAGATCTATTCCACCTAAGCATGATATCAATGAGTCTCTCAAAGCCATGAGAATTTCCATTGATGAGTGCAAAGAAAGAACCGCTAGGATGCGTGCTAAGAAAGATTGCTTTGTGAAAGTGTGTTCTTCTAGTTTCTATGAAAATAAAGATGAAGATCTAAAAGTTATTGATGTGTCTCCTATTAAATCTTTGTTTTGCAATATGAATTTTGATAATGATGGGACTGAAGATGGGCCACCTTTATCTAGAAGGCGTTCCGAAAATTCAGAGTTTTTAGATCTTGATGCAAAAGTTGGTAAAAGTGGGATTGAAGAGGTCCAAACTTTAGATATCAATGAACCCACTATCTTGGATTTCAAGGAATTTAATTATGATAATTGCTCTTTGATAGATTGTATTTCCTTCTTGCAATCCGTGCTAAATTCTCCTCATGCTTATAGTCAAAATAAAGCTTTTACTAAACATATCGTTGATGCTTTGATGCAATCTTATGAAGAAAAACTTTAGTTGGAAATTTCTATCGCTAGAAAACTTTATGATGAGTGGGAACCTACTATTAACATTAAAATTAAAGATCATGAATGTGGTGCTTTGTGTGATTTGGGTGCTAGTGTTTCCACGATTCCAAAAACTTTGTGTGATTTACTAGGTTTCCGTGATTTTGATGATTTTTCTTTAAACTTGCACCTTGCGGATTCCACTATTAAGAAACCTATGGGAAGAATTAATGATGTTCTTATTGTTTCAAATAGGAACTATGTTCCCGTAGATTTCATTGTTCTTGACATAGATTGCAATCCTTCATGTCCTATTATTCTTGGTAGACCTTTCCTTGGAATGATTAGTGCAATTATTGATATGAAGGAAGGGAATATTAGATTCCAATTTCTGTTAAGTAAAGGAATGGAACACTTCCCTAGAAATAAAATTAAATTACCATATGAATCTATTATGAGAGTCACTTATGGATTGCCTACCAAAGATGGCAATACCTAGATCTATCTTCGCTTTTATGCCTAGTTAGGGGCGTTAAACGATAGCGCTTGTTGGGAGGCAACCCAATTTTATTTTTATTCCTTGCTTTTTGCTCCTGTTTAGTAATAAATAATTTATCTAGCCTCTGTTTTGGTTGTGTTTTTGTGTTTAATTAGTGTTTGTGCCAAGTACAAATGTTGGGAAGACTTGGGGAAAGTCTTTTTGATCTTGTTGTAAAAAAAACAGAAATTTTAGCGCTCATGAGAATTGCTGCCATTTTTATTTGGAAAGTGGTATTTATTTAATTATTTTTTAAGATGATTAATAAATAAATTACGCATGTACATAAATTTATTTTAGAATTTTTGGGGTTCCATAAGTGGTCGAAACCTACAGGTTACTACAGACTGTTCTGTTTTTGACAGATTCTGTTTTTCTTGTGTTCTTTGCTTATTTTGATGAATCTATGGCTAGTAAAAGAGTTTATAAACCATAGAGAAGTTGGAATAAAGTAGTTTTAACACCAATATAAATAAATAATGAGTTCATTACAGTACCTTGAAGTGGTGTTTTGTTTTATTTCGCTAACGGAGCTCACGAGATTTTCAAGTTTTGTGTTGTGAAGTTTTCAGGTTTTGGGTAAAGATTTGATGGATTATGGAACAAGGAGTGGCAAGAGCCTAAGCTTGGGTATGCCAATGGAACACCAAGGTAAAAATCAAGGACACCAAAAAGCCTAAGCTTGGGGATTCCCCGGAAGGCATCCCCTCTTTCGTCTTCGTCCATCGGTAACTTTACTTGGAGCTATATTTTTATTTGCCACATGATATGTGTTTTGCTTGGAGCGTCTTGTATGATTTGAGTCTTTGCTTTTTATTTTACCACAATTATCCTTGCTGTACACACCTTTTGAGAGAGACTCACATGATTTGAAATTTATTAGAATACTCTATGTGCTTCACTTATATCTTTTGAGCTATATAGTTTTTGCTCTAGTGCTTCACTTATATCTTTTAGAGCACGGTGGTGGTTTTATTTTATATAAATAATTGATCTCTCATGCTTCACTTATATTATTTTGAGAGTCCTTTAGAACAACATGGAAATTTTCTTTTAGGCATAATAAAAACTTTCATATAAGTCCATTGAATTCTAAGAGAAGTTTGATACTTGATGATTGTTTTGAGATATGGAGATAGTGATGTCAAAGTTGTGCTAGTTGAGTAGTTTTGAATTTGAGAAATACTTGTGTTGAATTTTGCAAGTCCCATAGCATGCACGTATGGTAAATGTTGTGTAACAAATTTGAAACATGAGGTGTTATTTGATTGTCTTCCTTATGAGTGGCGGTCGGGGACGAGCGATGGTCTTTTCCTACCAATCTATCCCCCTAGGAGCATGCGCATAATACTTGGTTTTTGATGACTTGTAGATTTTGCAATAAGTATGTGAGTTCTTTATGACTAATGTTGAGTCCATGGATTATACGCACTCTCACCCTTCCATCATTGCTAGCCTCTTCGGTACTGTGCATTGCCCTTTCTCACCTTGAGAGTTGGTGCAAACTTCGCTGGTGCATCCAAACCCGTGATACGATACGCTCTATCACACATAAACCTCCTTATATCTTCCTCAAAACAGCCACCATACCTACCTATTATGGCATTTCCATAGCCATTCCGAGATATATTGCCATGCAACTTTCCACCGTTCCGTTTATTATGACATGCATCATCATTGTCATATTGCCTTGCATGATCATGTAGTTGACATCATATTTGTGGCAAAGCCACCATTCATAATTTTTCATACATGTCACTCATTAGTCATTGCACATCCCGGTACACCACCGGAGGCATTCATATAGAGTCATATCTTGTTCCAGTATCGAGTTGTAATCATTGAGTTGTAAAAAAACAGAAGTGTGATGATCGTCATTAATAGAGCATTGTCCCAGAAAAAGAGAAAGGCCAAAAGAAAAAAAAGAAGGACCAAAAAAAGAGAATAAAAAGGGGCAATGCTACTATCCTTTTTCCACACTTGTGCTTCAAAGTAGCACCATGATCTTTATGATAGAGAGTCTCTTGTTTTGTCATTTTCATATACTAGTGGGAACTTTTCATTACAGAACTTGGCTTGTATATTCCAACAATGGGCCTCCTCTAGTGCCCTAGGTCTTCATGAGCAAGCAAGTTGGATGCACACCCAGTTAGTTTCTTTTGTTGATATTTCATACATTTATAGCTCAAGTGCATCCGTTGCATGGCAATCCCTACTCCTTGCATTGACATCAATTGATGGGCATCTCCCTAGCCCATTAATTAGCCTCGTCGATGTGAGACTTTCTCCTTTTTTGTCTTCTCCACATAACCCCCTTCATTATATTTTATTCCACCCATAGTGCTATATCCATGGCTCACATTCATGTATTGCATGAAAGTTGAAAAAAGTTTGAGATTACTAAAGTGTGAAACAATTGCTTGGCTTGTCATCGGGGTTGTGCATGATGAGAGCGTTCTTGTGTGACGAAAATGGAGCATGACCAAACTATATGATTTTGTAGGGATGAACTTTCTCTGGCCATGTTATTTTGAGAAGACATGATTGCTTAGTTAGTATGCTTGAAGTATTATTATTTTTATGTAAATATTAAACTTTTATCTTGAATCTTTCGGATCTGAACATTCATGCCACAATAAAGAAAAATTACATTGAGAAATATGTTAGAAAGCATTCCACATCAAAAATTCGTCTTTTATCATTTACCTACTCGAGGACGAGCAGGAATTTGTCGGGGTTGGGGTGCTGGCAAACCCTTAAGGTTCGAACACTGGGTGCGCGTGAAGTCTATCCCTCCAACCGATCTACGCTCTAGCTTGCTAGGATCTCGCGGACGAACTCGACAAACTCACAACACAGATGGACACAGGGTTTATACTGGTTCGGGCCACCGTTGCGGTGTAACACCCTACTCCAGTGTGGTGGTGGATTGCCTCTTGGGCTAATGATGAACGATACAAGGGAAGAACGACCTCTTGAGGTTGAGGCGTTCTTGGGCTCGGTGAGCTTGTGTGTCCCCTCCCCCTCTTCACTGTGGTGGCTAGGCCTATTTATAGAGGCCCTCATCCTCTTCCCAAATATCGAGCGGGAAGGGAGCCAACAATGGCAGGCTAATTTGAAGGGGGACAACTAGTACAAGCTATCCTGACAAAAGTAGTCTTCGCCTGCACAAAGTTCTGGTGGCGACGCTGTTCTGGGCTCCACGATGACCTCCGTCTTGCAATCCTTGGTCTTGGTCTTGTTGCACCGAAATGGCAACCTTTGCTTGATGCCTCTGTACTCCGTGGCTGCGCTTGCCCCCTTTGCACCAAAGAGGAAACAAGGACGATGTGCGCACTGGCGCCCACCTGGCGCCCGCCTGGTGCCGATCGTCATGGCTCACGTCACGAAAGCCTCGTGAGGTTCGCCCCACCTTGATATATCCGCTCCTCGTGAGCCTGCCCAGCTAGGCCACTCCGGAGGAGATCTTGCGTTGTCCGCCTCGCGAGGCTTGGGCCCCTCGCGAGGGTCTTGAGTGCTTTGCTAGTGAAGATGGGTCATACGGCCTACTGGCTCAGCCATGCTGTGGGCCGCAGGCAGGAAAGTCTGGGGACCCCCGTTCCCGGAACGCCGACAGTAGCCGCCAGGCCCAAGGTGCGCGCGGGCTTGGCTTCGCAGCGAAGCCAAGGGTCAAGCTCGAAGCGCCATAGGGCCCCAAAGCCTGCGGCCTCGGTTGACTCGTGGATGTGGGCGTCTTCGCTTCCCCAAGCTGCTTCAGTGACTGCACGACTTGACAAGTCCCTGCAACATGCAAGGGAAGCTATCATTACCTGTGATTGTGGGAGACGCCGGTCGGCCTTCTCGTGCTATAAATGGGGAGGGGGGCGAAGCCCCCGTTGCCCATCCCTTCCTTTCTTGCTCCCTCCTTCTTGCTCCGTTGCTTGCCATGCCTCCGATGGTGCCTCAAAGGAAGTTCTCTGCCGCCGAGAAGGGAAAGGCCCCTCACGAGGGCCCTGGTTCCCCGGTGCCCAAGCGGGGTCGCGGCCGCCCGTGCAAGCACGCTGCGACCCCCGCTGTGGCCCACCGTCGAGGCGGCGCCACGGCATGCGGAGGGGGCCGTCCCAACCGTGGCGGTCCAGCTGACGGGGGGAGGTCCGCAATGGCGGCGAGGCCTTCCCGCCCGCGCTTCCATGCAGTGGAGGTGTCGCCGGAGTTTGTTGTTTGGTCGGAAAACCCGGTGGGCAACTGGCTCCAGCTTCCGCACTTCTTTGTCGATGAGCTGCCGGCCCCTGGGCCAGGGGGCTCTAGTTGCAGGCGGATGGTTGCTGCAGCAAGGCCTCCTGGGTCGCGATCAAGATTTCTGCCGCAGGCAACATAGCCCTGGCCCGCGACAGGCAGACGTTCGCCCCCGCGTGCGGCCTGGGCAAGCGGTGCACGCTCCACTTCAAGTATGACGGTGGGTCGACCCTCTTCGTGAGGGTGTTTGGGGAAGATGGCCGCCGTGTCGGATGCTGCCCCAAGACGAACGACGGCGAGGAGGTGCTTGGCCTTGGCGACAGTTGTGACGAGGGTGAGGGCGAGCCTGCCCTCAGCGGCGACCGCATCTCCTCTAGTTACGGCAGCTCTCCCTCCTGCAACAGCTCCAGCAGCAGTGGCTACGATCAGCCGCCGCACTCGCTTCGACGGAGGCAGCGGGTCATCTCGTCGCTGTGCCTCCGTGAAGCGCGAGGAGGGGTCCGGCTAGGCTTGGGCGTCGCTAAGGGCATGCCCCCGCAGATTGTTGAAACGCCGCTTTGTTTGGTTTTTCCCTTTCTTTCCCTGCACCAAAAAATGAAACCAGTATGGGCCCAGAGGGGCGTGTATCGAACTATGGTTCTTGGTTAATGCAACATGTGAGTTATTCCCATGCCATGCGGTTATTTTGCAAAGAGATAACCTAACCTGGCGTGTTTGGGACGCCCCTTCCTTCACGAGATATCTGCGTTTGCTTAGGAACTGCAAAAAATTGTTGGGGGTGCACTAGGGGATTTTGCCGTTCACTTGAACCTTGACTTAGCGCTTTGCATCGCAGTACCCGAGGGGCACGGATTTAGGAGATTTGCGCCAGCTTCTAGGCTCGAATGAGGGTGACTCGCGAGAAGGCAGAGAGAAGGGAAAGCTCGCGAGGGCACCTGCCTGCCTAGCCCCCTAGTGAGGTATGCGAGAGAGAGAGAGAGATCACGAGTAAACCAGAGCCGAAAACACGCGGTAAAAGGCAAAGGAACCAAATCAGCAAGGAACGCCAAAGGCAAACTCGATTAAGGAAAAGCAAGCCAACTATGGAAAGCAAATGAAAAGCCGCGTCCGGCACCTAATCTAGTCTTCGAGTCTTCTCACCAGCGCGGAGCTAAGTGTTATCCACTAGGCGTGGGAGGGAGCCCCAGGGCCTGAGGCCGGCGCTCCTGAGACTCCGGGGCGTGTACAGCCCCAACTCATTATTACGTGAGAGTGTCACGGGCGGCGATTCTTCACAGGCACCGGGCCTTGCTTCACAGGCTCTGGGCCTTGCTTCTCAGGCTCTGGGCCTTGCTTCATGGGTAGAACTTCCGGAGGTGCTGGATGTTCCAGGCGTTTTGGATGGGCGTCCCCTCTTGCATCTCCAAGCGCACGGCACCAGGCCTGGTGATGTGAATGACCCTGAGCGGGCCCTCCCACATGGGTGAGAGCTTGTGCAAGCCTTCCCTAGAAAGGACCCACCTCAAGACCAGGTCACCCGTCTCGAGCGTCCTGGAGCGAATGTTGCGGCAGTAGTAGCACCGCAGCGCTTGCTGGTACCTTGCCGCCCTTAATGCAGCCTCGCGACGTCGTTCCTCCCCTAGCACGAGATCCATCCCCCGCATGGCGTCCTGCTGCATTTCATCAAACGCCAGGACCCGTGCGGAGTGATGCCTGACCTCGTGAGGGTGGACTGCTTCAGCTCCGTAGACGAGGAAGAACGGAGTCTTGCCCGTTGGCTTGGTGGTGGTTGTGCGGATGGACCACAGCACTGACTGGAGCTCGTCGTGCCAGCCCCTGCCACAGGCCTCTGGTTTCTTCTTGAAGGTCCTGGTCTTGAGGCCCCTCTGGAACTCTGCGTTGGCGTGCTCGGCCTGACCATTTCTCCTGGGGTGGGCTACCGAAGCGTACTAGATCTGCGTTCCAAGGTTAGCATAGTAGGTTTTAAAGAGGTTACTAGTGAACTACGAGCCGTTATCTGTGATGATGCGGTTGGGGACCCCGAAGCGGCTCACGAGGCCCTTGTTGAACTTGATGGCAGAGCCGACTGGAATGGTTCCAACGGCTTCCACCTCTGCCCACTTAGTGAACTTATCGATGGTGACGTAGAGGTAGCGGTAGCCCCCTAACACTCGCGGGGACAGGCCTAGGATGTCCAGCCCCCAGACCGCGAACGACCACGTGAGCAGGATGGTTTGGAGGCCCGGGCCGGCTGATGGATTTGTTTGGAGTGGAATTGGCAAGCTTTGCAGGACTTCACCAGCTCGGCCGCATCGTTAAGTGATGTAGGCCAATAGAATCCGCTGCGGAAGGCCTTGCCGACGAGGGTCCGTGATGACGAGTGATGTCCACAGTCCCCGCCGTGTATGTCAGTCAGCAGCTCCCTCCCTTGATCACTGGAGATGCAGCGCAGCGTGACGTCGTTCGGTCGTTTCCTGTACAATTCACCGTCTTGAATGCAGTATGCTGTGGCCTGTTGGGACACGCGCTCCGCATCCTCTTCTTTCTCCGGCAGTGTCCCGTGCATCAGGTACTCCCTGAACTCCTTGGTCCAGCACTCCCCCTGGGGCTCGAGCGCCAAGAGTAGCCGAGCTCCTGAGGTTGGGCCGCAATCTGGGGCTCCCGAGGCCAGGAGCTGAGGAGCTCTTCCCGAGGCTGAGTCATGCTGGGAAGAGGCGGCGTAGCTGACGGCTTGAAGAGCCACTCTTCAAAGACGTCGGGCTCCTGCGGTTGCCGCTTGGATGCTCTCTTGGAGATGTCGCCGGCTTCCTTGTTGGTGCCACGGGGCACGTGCTGCAGCTCAAGCCTGTGAACTACTTCTCCATTTTGCGCACCTCAGCAAGGTAGGCCTCCATGTGCTCGTCCTTTGGCTCGTACACTTTGTTGGAGAAGTTGACGAGGACCAGCAAGTCGCCCTTGACGGTAAGGCGTCTCACCCCCATAGCCGCCGTAGCCTTTAGTCCAGCTATGAGGCCCTCGTATTCTGCGATATTGTTAGAGACCTTCTCGCCATGCTGAAAGCAGAGGTGCACGGCGTAGCAAAGCTTGTCCCGGGTGGGCGAGATGAGCACTGCTCCAGCCCCCGCGCCCTGGTGCGCAAAGGCACCGTCAAAATACATGACCCAGTCGTCTGGTGCCTCGCTTCTTAGGGAAGTGGATCGGTCTTCTCCGTCCTCAAGAGCCAGGGCATCTATCCATTCTGCCACAAAATCGGCAAGCGCGGCTCCCTTGATGACCCTGGTGGTGCTAAACTCCAGCTGAAATGCTTGCAGCTCGATGTTCCATTTAGCGACCCTTCCGGCTGAGTTTGGGCTCCTGAGTATCCTCTCCAATGGGTAAGACGAGACGACCTTGATGGGGCGCCCCTGGAAGTAGTGTCGCAGCTTGCGCGAGGCCACCAAAAGTGCGAGCAGGAGCTTCTGCGGCATGGGGTAGCGCACCCTCGCATCCCATAGTATAGTGCTGACGAAGTATACTGGGTGCTCAACGAGGGCCGGTACACCGTTGAGTCTTGGGTCCCGCGTAGGTTGCGGCATATCCTGAAGTGATGGGTCTCCTGAGACCTGACTGCCCTCGGGAGCCTTCGCGATGTTGCTCTGCTGAGCTAGGTCTTTCGCTGCTGATGGCTTCGCTGCACCTCTCCGGCCCGGTGTTGTTTCAGTTCTACCCTTATCTTGACGCTCTTCCCGAACCACCAGCAACGCCGCGCTGACAGAGTACAGGGTGGAGAAAAGGTAGAGCAAGAGAGGCTCGAGAGGCTGCGGTGCCACCATCACCGGGGGGCTGGTGAGGTATTTCTTGAGGTCTCGGAAGGCCTGGTCGGCCTCTGGGGTCCACTCGAAAGGGCCTTTCTTCTTCACGAGCTTAAAGAAGGGCAAGGCGCGCTCGCCTAGCTTAGAGATGAAACGCCCTAACACGGTTACCTGTCCTGCCAGTTTTTGCATCTCCTTGAGGGTCTGCAGTGGGCTCACATCTTCGATGGCCTTGATCTTTTCCGGGTTTTCCTCGATCCCTCTGTGGGATGCGAGAAACCCTAGCAACTTGCCGGATGGGACGCCAAACACACACTTTTCTGGGTTAAGCCTCAAGTTTGATTGGTGCAAGCTCTAGAAGGTCTCCTCCAAGTCTTGAATCAACGTCCTCGCCTCGTGAGATTTAACCACTATGTCATCAACGTAGGCCAGTGTGTTCCTGCCGAGCTGTCGCCCCAAGGCGATGTGCATCAGCCGCTGAAAGGTTGTGCCCGCATTGTGAAGGCCGGAAGGCATGCACGTGTAGTAGTACACCCCACACGGCGTCAAGAAGGTCGTCTTCTCCACATCCTCCACCGCCATCTTGATCTGATGGTATCCAGAGAATGCATCCAAGAAACACAGCAGGTGGCACTCGGCGGTGGAGTCGACGATTTGATCGATGCGCGGAAGGGGGAACGAGTCTTGGGGGTAGGCCTTGTTTAGGTTGGTGAAGTCGACGCATATCCGTTCCTTCCCGCCTTTCTTCAGCACTATGACGGGGTTCGCCAGCCATTCGGGGTATTGAACTTCTCGGATTGTACCTGCCGCCTCCAGCTTGCATGTCTCTTGGACAATGAAGGCCTGCTTCTTGATGGACTGCCGTCTTGCTCGCTGCTTCACAGGACGTACGTTGGGGCACACCTTTAGATGATGCTGGATTACCTCT
The DNA here is from genome assembly GCF_018294505.1 of Triticum aestivum. Lineage (NCBI taxonomy): Eukaryota > Viridiplantae > Streptophyta > Magnoliopsida > Poales > Poaceae > Triticum > Triticum aestivum. Next base: position 51,495,518 of record NC_057800.1, read on the forward strand.
CTCGGGATCCCTACCAGTTGATCGGGCTCCCATGCGAATATCTCCTTGTTCACGCGCAAGAACCTCACCAAAGCTTCTTCTTGCCCCAGGTTGAAGCCAGTTAATATGGTGAAGGTGGCTCCTGAAGACCCATCCTCGTTGACCGGCACCTGCTTGGTCTCTGCCTTGTCTTGGGTGAACAACTACATTTTCTTGGTGGGCGCGACCTCCTTGGCCTCCAGCGCACCGACGCCGGCTGGCTGCGCCGCTGCCGCGGTCTTGAAGGCGATCCTGAGCGCCATCACGGCCTCCTTAGCGTCCCCTTGGACGGTGAGGACGCCCTTGCTCCCTGGCATCTTCATGTGGTTGTAAGCCGGGTGAGTTGCTGCCATGAACTGAGCGAGGGCCGGGTACCCGAGGATGGCATTATACGGGAGACCGATGCGGGCGATGTCGAAGTCCACCAGCTCGGTGCGATAGTTATCCCGCGCGCCAAAGGTGACAGGGAGGCGGATCTGCCCCAAGGGGTGAGCAGCTCCACCGCCCACCCCTGCGAAGGGTTTGCTGAGGCCGAGCCGTTCGAGCAGCACATGAAGAAGGCTGAAAGCTTCTACAAAGAGCAGGTTGAGACCAGCGCCACCGTCGATGAGGGTCTTGGTGACGGCCACGTTGCAAATGGTGGGTGTGCAGAGCATCGGAAGCATCCCTGAGCCGGCGGTGCTGCCGGGGTGGTCTTCCGAGTCGAAGGTGAGGTCGGCTTCTGGCGCGGCCCAACCCGGCGGAGCCCCCGGGCGCTTGTAGGCGGCCCCAATCTGGCAGAAGAAAGGCTTGACGTGGCGGTCTAAAGGAGGTGCTTGGGAGCCGCCCAGCAGCACCGCGACTGCCTGGTGTACCGGTGCCGCATAGCATGCAGTGAAGAGGTCGCGGAGTTCCCCCCAGCATGTCACCGTGGATCCCGGGAGGTCGAGCAGCCAGGCACGCGGCTCACCAGCGAGGGCCAGGGGGAACAAGTTGGCCATGATCTTGTTGTCACCTCCGGCTTCGAGGACGGCCTCCTTGTATGCTAGAAGGAAGAGCGCCGAGTCTGGTGCGCCGTTGTAACGTGGTGGCATCTCCGGCCTGAACTTGACTAGCCACTGCACCCGCCGGAGAGCGGGGGCCAGGGCTCGGTACCCAGACTCTGGCGAGGTACCTGTCATGGTAGCGCGGTGCAGCGGTACGGGGCGCTGGTTGATGGAGAAAAGCTCCGGAGCACCCCTACCTAGCGCGCCAAATGTCGGGGTTGGGGTCCCGGCAAACCCTTAAGGTTCGAACACTGGGTGCACGCGAAGTCTATCCCTCCAACCGATCTACACTCTAGCTTGCTAGGATCTTGCAGACGAACTCGACGAACTCACAACACAGATGGACACAGGGTTTATAGTGGTTCGGGCCACCGTTGAAAGGTCAGTACCGACTTTCCTCAAAATTAACTAATGAATCTTAGTTCAAAACTACAACACTTGTTAGGGATCGGCGGGAGTACCATTTCTGTTAGGGATCGGCCGGAGTACATGTTTAAGAAATGTATTGTTCAGATAATGTCTCTGTTATTATATATCAGTTACAGTGTTTTACAAATGGTACTATCCTGCTTTGTAGTTCTTTCTACATGTTTAACCAAGGTATTGTTAAGATAATGTCTCTGTTAAAATGAATCAGTCGCATTGTTTTAGGAATGATACTTTTCTGCTTTGTCTCTTTATACATGTTGAAACAAGGCATTGTTAAGATAATGTCTTAGTTAATATGAATGAATCACACTGATTGAGAATTGCTACTCTCCTGCTTTGTTTCCCATTAAGATAAGGTAGATCAGTAGATGTTTTTCTTCTGGGAGTACAAGTCATCAACCGTTATTTCTTAGTAATTGTTTCCCTTATACCTTTTTTTGCTTACAAGGATATCAAAATTAAAGCTTGGTTTTATTCTGACTTTGATTTTAGTTGAACTGCACTAAAGGAGCCAATGTGTCTAAGGCAAACTGCTGCATTAGTGGGTCCAATTGGTCTTACCACTTTGCAGAAAGAAGTAGTCACTGTTTGCTCTACATTACATAAGGAATGATTGAGAAGCTTTATAGAGTATTAGTAGACGCTGGTGACATGACTAGTCTGCAGAGAGCATAGGAAACTCTACAACACGTGGAGTGCACTGGGCAAAAAGTGCCCAAACAAGTACAGGAAGCCAGGACAGGACTCCAAATCTGTCAATGTCATTCTAAGCAACAATGATGGGGCATCTGGGTATGGTAATTGGTTTATCGTACTTTCAGTTTGTTAGTCCACCGATTGGTGGGTTGACACTGGGGCCAATATTCATGGGTGTGCTACTGTGTCTTTGTTTTCTTGCGGCATATAAATACGACATCCATACGGATGCTCAACTTGATTTTAGTGGAACTACACAAAATTTCCAGATAGTTTGTGTCCACCATAATACTTCATCATGCACAATACATCGAATGGTTCTCTAATCATTCATTGTCACCTTGAGCCATCGGACTATATGTTTGAATGGTGCTGCCAGCGTCGCCATCAAGAAGGGTAAGAAGAAAGACAAAAGAAGATATGGCTGCTTTACTTGTGGTTCGGAGGACACTGGGCAAACAACTGCCCAAACAAGTACCAAGAAGCCAGGACAGGACTCCAAGTCTGTCAATGTCACTCTAAGCAACAATGATGGGGCATCTCGGTATGGTAATCTGTTTACCGTACTTTCAGTTTGTTAGTTCACTGATTGGTGGGTTGATACTTGGGCCAATATTCATGTGTGTGCTGATGTGTCTTTGTTTTCTGGCAGCATATAAATACAAAATCCATAGCGATGCTCAGCTTGATTTTAGCAGAACTGCACAAAATGTTCAGATGGTTCGTGTCCTCCATAATACTTCACATCATGCATAATACATCGAATGGTTCTCTAATCATTCATCGTCACCTTGAGCCACCGAACTATCAGATGACAAACCATGCCCATTCCACAATCATAGGCATTACATATTTTGAAAGGGAAAAGCTTGTCAAAGTTGACATTAATTTAATATATTGGAATTGGAAAACCTTGTCAATTTTTGCTCATTGGTGTTAGCCAGAAGACATGCATTTGATATTTTTGAGTGGGACACCCTTTGCTGTGAGCAACATCGATCGTTTTTTCCTATTCCTGTCTTCAGTTCAGAAGTAAATATTTACTCTACTGAGATGCATAGTCACATGAATGTCGACTTATGTAAGATATTTTAAGAGTTTGTTCTAAATATTGTCTATGTAATGCCAGGCCTTGTGTTTGATTGCGAAGTTGAGCTTGGAATGTTGTGGCATGCGGCATCACGAGTTGTTCACCGTGCCTCCTGAGAATAATGCTTCGTATTGTTTTACATGTCGATCTAATGCCAGTGATTTGCTTGTTAGGAAGATCATCATCTTAGGCCGTGATTGGATCGTCGTTTTCCAACCAAAACCACTTGTAAAACTGATGCTTGTAAATAAAAGCAGATGGTCTCAGGCGAAGCGCTTGGTTGGTCAATTTCGACTAGTAAAATATACATCGGTCTCTAAAGTTGCATGCGTAATCCGCTGGTTTTACTTAAAAACCTCGGGCCCTCGGTTTCATTATGCCTATATTTTACGCGTTGTTTCCGATGACGACTAAATTACACTTGTATCTTAATACAGGTGTGAAATAAACCAGAGCTCCCAAGCGCGGCCTTACCGTTTCAGGTCGTCTCAGTCTCTCGAAGATGCTCATAGGTGTCCGATGATCCTGGCCTCCTGAATGAGCAGCGGGCGCTGTATCAGACCATCCATAGGGCCCGCGAGGCCCTCTTCGTCGTCCTTCGAGTTGTTGTGCTCGCCGTGGCGCCGAGCATTGTTAACATGGTCAATGAACATGAGGATTCAGGAGATGGCTTTATTTTGACTGGATGACAGTAGGGACCCACTAGGGCCATAGCCGTATGTACGCAAGTGCCTCCTTATTATGTACAACTATATTTTTTTGCTTCCTCCTGGTTTCCTGACATCACGGTCCCACATCATTGTCAACCTATGTAGTCAATATAAATGAGAGAATTGCACAAGGTGCGGCCGACGGCTGGGACCAAGCAGCTTGAGCAGTATTTGTGTTTTTGAGGCGTGAGCACTGCAGAGTTTTTCTTGGCGATGTTTTCGTTGTTGTTCACAGGAGAGCTGGGTATTAACTGGGCGGGCTATGGCCTGTCTAGCCCAGGACAGATATCCAGCCCAGATATTAAATTTTTCAAGATGAAAATGGCTAGCCCAGCTATACGTTTTTTTGAGGAATACCCAGGCAAGGTCAACTTGTTATTCTCTGCCCCGTTGGGCTGCAAATCTTTCCTAGGAGGGATGCATTAGGCTTAACAGGAAAATGGGCTTTAAAAAGTAATAAATGGGATGTAATTATAAAAACTGGGAAGTAACTATAAAAAATGCACCAAGCACGAAATTAGTTTATAAAATATTATTTATGGATTTTGAAAATCTTAATTTTTAATTGTTGCCAGCGCAATGTTTCGTTAGATTTTTACAATATACAAATTTATATTTAATCTGGCTAGAAATTTCGGGATAAAAATATTTCGGATCCCATCAAAATGTGGGAAATTTTATTGAATTCTATCTTGAATGGTTGGTTGAAATTATTAATCATTGTCCTAGATAGAAAATGGGTTGTACTTTTAACAAACTGTAAATGGGCTATAGTAAATTCCATTAGAATTCAAAAATGGGTTGTACATTCTTACAAATCGCAAATGGGCTATAAGTTCTCTGCCACACACTTGTGGGCCTACTAAGTTGACGCGTCCCCTAAAAAAAGAAGTTGACGCGTATGCAAGGCTTTGTCAACTTATTATAGTCAACACACGGTTCTAGCAGCAGTGGCCGTTGGATGTCCATCCAATGGATGTTGTGCTTCTTCTTCAATCTCGGATATTCTAGCTTCACCTGCCCAAAAAATGATTCCTCCCCCTGACACCTGGGGCGCACCGTTTCGGAAGCTGACATATGGTCCTACTAAGTTGACGCGTACCATGGGCTTTGTCAACTTAGTCAATATGAACGATTCTAGCTGCAATGACCGTACGATGTCCATCCAACGACCGTAGTGCTTCTTAAACCTCTGGTCTTCTTGCTCCAGCTGCCCAAAGCAGCGCCAGTCGTGTCGCCTGCTCCTGCCTCCCGTGGCAGGCTGTGCTGCCACGGAGGCCTCATCGCCCCCTACTACTCCTACCGCTGGCCAGGCCATCCCTCCACTCACCAACACCCCTTGTTATTCTGCGGCGACGACAGCCTCACACCGCAGCCGAACCAGTGAACCCTCGTACTCCTCTCTGCGCGGGCTTCCACTGCCGCGTCTTCCCCGGCTCTGTGTCGTGCCCTTCCTAGGCCTCGCCGCTTGCCTCGTCCACCGCCCTGGTGCTCTCGGCGCGGCGTGGTCAATGTGGTCAAGGAACGACTTTCATCGGAAGATTACTGTGCGTGGAGAGGCTGACAGCTGAGTCCACGACAGCCGCAAGGAAATGCCTCCTTATTACGCGGAAAATAATTATTCCTCCACCTGACAGCAAGGACTCACTGGACGGGCCACCGTATTTAGCCAAAAAAACGTTTCCCCCTGACTGGTGGGACCCACCAGACGGGCCACCGTATTTCGTGAAAAAAATGTTCCCCGGCCCCCGCCGTCAGATCGGACCCACCGGAAGTGCCTCCTTATTACGCACAAAAAAATGAATACTCCCCCTGCTAGTTGGGACCCACCCTTGGTGGGAGGCTGACTTGTGGGCCTACTAAGTTGACGAGGACGGAGTGCTTTGTCAACTTAGTCAATATGAATGATTCTAGCTCCAGTGACCATACGATGTCCATCCAATGACCATAGTGCTTCTTCAACCTCTGGTCTTCTTGCTCCAGCCGCCCAAAGCAGCGCTGGTCGTGCCGCATGCTCCTGCCTCCCGTGGCCGGCTGTGCTGTCGCGGAGGCCTCATCACCCACTACTATTCCCACCGCTGGCCAGGCCCTGTGGCGACGGCAGCCTCACACCGCAGCTGAACCAGTGAACCCTCGTACTCCTCTCCGCGTGGGGTTCCACTGCCGTGTCTTCCTCGGCTCCGCGTCGTCCCCTTCCTAGGCCTCACCGCTTGTCGTCGTCCATCGCCCTGGTGCTCTCGGCGCGGCATGGTCAACGTGGTCAAGGAACGACTTCCATCGGAAGAGTACTGTACATGGAGAGGCTGACAGCTGGTTCCACGGCGGCCGCAAGGAAGTGCCTCCTTATTACGCGCAAAATAATTATTCCTCCACCTAACAGCAGGGCCCCACCGGACGGGCCACCGTATTTCATGAAAAAAACGTTTCCCCCTGACTGCTGGGACCCACCAGCTACATCTGCGCACACAAGGAAGTGCGTCCGGGCAAAAAAAAACGATCGCCCCCCTGACTGCTGGGACCCACCAGCTATGTCTTCGCAGGCAAGGAAGTGCCTGACAGTCGGGACCCATATGGTCGAAGCGTACGTAGCGTTGTCATTCTGGTCGTTAACGTGTACGTACATACTGGTCGATGTAGAGGCGCACACGTGTCGTAGTAGAGGCGTGCACGTAGCATGTACACATATGTACAGCGGACAGTGTGCAAGAAAGAAAATACGACCACGTACGTACATAGAGGCAGTGTCTCGAACGCCTACTCGCGCATACGTATGGCCAGGGCTCATGTACATGGCTGGGTCGGAACGGAGAAACGGCGCCGTCTTCGTGTTCATGGGGAGCCAACCGGCTGGGTCGAAACGGAATGCGTCATCGTGTTCATCGGGAGGGCTTGGACGGAAAAGCCGATGGAAACGAGGCCTGGCATACCGCAGAACGGTGGAAACGGCCTTGTGTTCGACTGGCCACGGTCAAAACGGGATCCTGTTCATCGGGAGGGGTCTGGCGTACCGCAAAACGGAGGAAACGGGCCTCCTACGGTCAAAACGGGGGTCCTGTTGATCGGGAGGGGTGTGGCATACCGCAAAACGGAGGAACGGACTTGTTTTGGAGCGCTACGGTCAAAACGGGGGTCCTGTTCATCGGGAGGGGTGTGGCATACCGCAAAACGGGACTCCACGGGATACAGTTCATCTCCACCGTCAACCCCCTCCAGCCTCCACGGGCTACTGTTCATCCACCCTCGACCTCCTCTAGCCTCCACCTGCGACTGTTCATCCACGGGCTCCTATTCATCCAACCTCCACCGCGCGCTACTCCACTGGCTACTGTTCAACCAGCCCTCTCCACGGGCTCCTGTTCAACCACCCCTCAAAGGGCTACTGTTCATCCAGCCCTGCACCGTCTACTGTTCATCCAGCCCTCCATGGGGTGGTCCTGTTCATCCTGCCCTCCATGGGCTCCTGTTCATCCAGCCCCAACCGGCTCAATCAATCGGGGTCTTGTTTATCCAGAGGCAACACCACGGGGTCCTGTTCATCCACCCCCACCAAGAACTGTTCATCCAAACCCCCCAGCAACGCTCACTATTCATCCAGAGGCAACATCGATTGGCTTCAGTTAGCAACAGTAGCGAAGGAATCGCTCGATCGGGTTCAGTTAATAGCCATCGATCGATCGCACGGGTTTAGTAACGTGTAGTCTGCAGTGCAATCGCTCGGGTTCAGTTAGAGCCCAACGCCTCGCACCCACGCACGTGCGTGTACGAGAGAAACGCGCATCGCTTGGCCCCGACCACCCACCATAACCAGGAACACCCCGATATTTTCCTCGCCCTCGCTTCTACCACGGTTTTTTCCTTCATGGACGGCCCAAAGAATGTCATGCAGCTGTGTCTCCGGCCCGCCCAAGATGAAAAGCCCATTTTCTTTCATAATTTTTTTTCATAGAAGTAGGATCCCACCACATCTATGATGATACTAGGTTTTGTCACAATTATCGTCATAGAAGTGTCGTAAGTATGACAGAAAAAAATTCGTTCGGCCCAAAATGTCACGGATGTGTCTTTTTTTGTAGTGTGAGTTAGTTACAGGGTGATGCATTACGGAACAAGTAAAGAGACTTGTGGGTTATGAGATAGAACTAGGTATTGAGATACCGACGATCGAATCTCAGGCAAGTAACATACCAATGACAAAGGGAACAACGCATATCGTTATGCGGTTTGACCGATAAAGATCTTCGTAGAATATGTGGGAGCCAATATGAACATCTAGGTTCCGCTATCGGTTATTGACCGAAAACGTGTCTTGATCATGTCTACATAGTTCTCGAACCCGTAGGGTGCGCACGCTTAACATTCAGTGACGATCGGTATTATGAGTTTATGTGTTTTGATGTACCGAAGATAGTTCGGAGTCCTGGATGTGATCACGTACATGACGAGGAGTCTCGAAATGGTCGAGACATAAAGATTGATATATTGGATGACTATATTCGGACACCAGATGAGTTCTGGGGGTCATCGGATAATTATCAGAGTGCCGGGGGGTTATCGGAACCCACGAGGGAACTAATGGGCCAATATGGGCCATGTGTGAGAGATAGGAGGGGGCCTTAGGGCTGGACGCCCCCCCCCCCTTGGGAGTCCTAATTGGATAAGGAGGGGGCGGCGCCCCCTCTTTCCCTCCCTCTCTCCCTCTCTTTCCTTCCTCCCTTCCTCCTCCTAGTAGGACTAGGAAAGGGGAGTCCTACTCCTACTAGGAGGAGGACTCCTCCCCTCCTTGGCGCGCCACCAAGGGCCGGCCGGCCTCCCCCCTTGCTCCTTTATATACGGGTGCAGAGGGCACCCCATAGACACATAAGTTGATCATTGATCTCTTAGCCATGTGCGGTGCCCCCTCCACCATAATCCACCTCGGTCATATCATCGTAGTGCTTAGGCAAAGCCCTACGCCGGTAGCTTCATCATCACCATCATCACGTGGTCGTGCTGACGAAGCTCTCCCTCGACACTCAGTTGGATCAACAGTTCGTGGGACGTCACCGAGCCGAACGTGTGCAGATCACGGAGGTGCCATACTTTTGGTACTAGGATCGGTCGGATCGTGAAGACGTACGACTACATCAACCGCATTGTCATAACGCTTCTACTTACAGTCTTCGAGGGTACGTGGACAACACTCTTCCCCTCTCGTTCCTATGCATCACCATGATAGATCTTGCGTGTGCGTAGGATTTTTTTTTAAATTACTGTGTTCCCCAACAGTGGCATCCGAGCCAGGTCTATGCATAGATGTTATATGCACAAGTAGAATACAAAGGAGTTGTGGGTGTGGGTATATACATATTGCTTGTCGTCACTAGTTAATTCTTGATTTAGCGGTATTGTTGGATGAAGCGGCCTAGACCGACATTATGCGTACGCTTACGCGAGACTGATTCTACCGACGTGCTTCACACACAGGTGGCTGGTGGGTGTCAGTTTCTCTAACTTTAGTTGAATCGGATTCAATGAACATGGTTTTTCTGAAGATCAAAAAGCAATCACTATACCGCATTGTGGTTTTTGATGCGTAGGTAAGAATGGTTCTTGCTAAGTCCGTAGCAGCCACGTAAAACTTGCAACATCAAAGTAGAGGACGTCTAACTTGTTTTTGCAGGGCATGTTGTGATGTGATATGGTCAAGACATGATGCTAAATTTTATTGTATGAGATGATCTTGTTTTGTAACACAGTTATGGGCAACTGGCAGGAGCCATATGGTTGTCGCTTTATTGTATGAAATGCAATCACCATGTAATTGCTTTACTTTATCACTAAGCGGTAGCGATAGTCATAGAACCAATAGTTGGCTAGACGACAATGATGCTTCGATGAAGATCAAAGTGCCAAGCCGGTGACAATGGTGATCATGACGGCGCTTTGGAGATGGAGATCAAAGGCACAAGATGATGATGGCCATATCATATCACTTATATTGATTGCATGTGATGTTTATCCTTTATGCATCTTATTTTGCTTAGTTTGGCGGTAGCATTATAAGATGATCTCTCACTAAATTTCAAGGTATAAGTGTTCTCCCTGAGTATGCACCATTGCTACAGTTCGTCGTGCCGAGACACCACGTGATGATCGAGTGTGATAAGCTCGACGTTCAAATACAATGGGTGCAAGCCAGTTTTGCGCACGTAGAATACTCGGGTTAAACTTGACAAGCCTAGAATATGCAGATATGCCTCGGAACACTGATACCGAAAGGTCGAGCATGAATCATATAGTAGATATGATCAACATAGTGATGTTCACCATTGAAAACTACTCAATCTCACGTGATGATCGGACATGGTTTAGTTGATATGGATCATGTGATCACTTAGATGATTAGAGAGATGTCTATCTAAGTGGGAGTTCTTAAGTAATTTGCTTAATTGAACTTTAAGTTATCATGAACTTAGTACCTGATAGTATTTTGCATGTCTATGTTGTTCCGTTGAATTTTAATGTGTTCCTAGAGAAAGCTAAGTTGAAAGATGATGGTAGCAACTACACGGACTGGGTCCATAACTTGAGGATTATCCTCATTGCTGCACAGAAGAATTACGTCTTGGAAGCACCGCTAGGTGACAAACCCACTGCAGGAGCAACGCTAGATGTTATGAACACCTGGGAGAGCAAAGCTGATGACTACTCGATAGTTCAGTGTACCATGCTTTATGGCTTAGAACTGGGAGTTCAAACGTCATGGAGCATATGAGATGTTCCAGGAGTTGAAGTTAATATTTCAAGAAAATGCCCGGATTGAGAGATATGAAGTCTCCAATAAGTTATACAGCTGCAAGATGGAGGAGAATAGTTTCGTCAGTGAACATATACTCAGAATGTCTGGGTACCACAACCACTTGACTCAGCTGGGAGTTAATCTCCCTGATGATAGTGTCATTGATAGAGTTCTTCAATCACTTCCACCAAGATACAAGAGCTTCATGACAAACTCTAATATGCAAGGGATGGATAAAACGATTCCTGAGCTCTTCGCAATGCTAAAGGTTGCGGAGGTAGAAATCAAGAAGGAGCATCAAGTGTTGATGGTCAACAAGACCACCAGTTTCAAGAAAAAGGGTAAAGGGAAGAAGGGGAACTTCAATAAGAACAACAAGCTAGTTGCTGCTCAAGTGAAGAAACCCAAGTCTGGACCTAAGCCTGAGACTAAGTGCTTCTATTGCAAAGGGACTGGTCACTGGAAGCGGAACTGCCCCAAGTATTTGGCGGAGAAGAAGGATGGCAAAGTGAAAGGTATATTTGACATAGATGTTATTGATGTGTACCTTACTAATGCTTGCAGTAGTGCCTGGGTATTTCATACTGGTTCAGTTGCTAACATTTGCAACTCTAAACATGGGCTACGGATTACGCGAAGATTGGCTAAGGACGAGGTGACGATGCGCGTGGGAAATGGTTCCAAAGTTGATGTGATCGCGGTCGGCACGCTACCTCTAAATCTACCTTCGGGATTAGTTTTAGACCTAAATAATTGTTAATTGGTGCCAGCATTGAGCATGAACATTATATCTGGATCTTGTTTAATGCGAGACGGTAATTCATTTAAATTAGAGAATAATGGTTGTTCTATTTATATGAGTAATATCTTTTATGGTCATGCACCCTTGATGAGTGGTCTATGTTTACTAAATCTTGATAGTAGTGATACACATGTTAATAGTATTGAAGCCAAAAGATATGAGTTGATAATGATAGTGCAACTTATTTGTGGCACGGTCGTTTGGGTCATATTGGTGTAAAGTGCATGAAGAAACTCCATTCTGATGGATTTCTGGAATCCCTTAATTATGAACCACTTGGTACTTGCGAACCATGCCTCATGGGCAAGATGACTAAAAACTCCGTTCTCCTGAACAATGGAGCGACCAACAGAGTTATTGGAAATCATACATACTAATGTATGTGGTCCAATGAACATTGAGGCTCGCGGCGGATATCGTTATTTTCTCACCTTCACAGATGATTTGAGCAGATATGGGTATATCTACTTAATGAAACATAAGTCTGAAACATTTGAAAAGTTCAAAGAATTTCTAAGTGAAGTGGAAAATCATCGAACAAGAAAATAAAGTTTCTATGATCTGATCGTGGAGGAGAATATTTGAGTTACGAGTTTGGTCTTCATTTGAAACAATGCGGAATAATTTCGCAACTCGCGCCACCCGGAACACCACAGCGTAATGGTGTGTCCGAACGTCGTAATCGTACTTTACTAGATATGGTGTGATCTATGATGTATCTTACTGATTTACCGCTATCGTTTTGGGGTTATGCTTTAGAGACAGCTGCATTCACGTTAAATAGGGCACCATCTAAATCTGTTGAGATGACACCTTATGAACTGTGGTTTGGCAAGAAACCCAAGTTGTCGTTTCTTAAAGTTTGGGGCTACGATGCTTATGTGAAAAAACCTCAACCTGATAAGCTCGAACCCAAATCGGAGAAATGTGTCTTCATAGGATACCCAAAGGAGACTGTTGAGTACACCTTCTATCACAGATCCGAAGGCAAGATATTCATTGCTAAGAATGGATCCTTTCTAGAGAAGGAGTTTCTCTCGAAAGAAGTGAGTGGGAGGAAAGTAGAACTTGATGATTTGTACCTGCTCCCTTATCATCTCTGAAATCGATCCAGTGATTCCTACACAACTAAGTGAGGAAGCTAATGATGATGATCATGAAACTTCTGATCAAGTTACTGTCGAACCTCGTAGGTCAACAAGAGTGAGATCCGCACCAGAGTGGTACGGTAATCCTGTTCTGGAGGTTATGTTACTTGACCATGACGAACCTACAAACTATGAGGAAGCAATGATGAGCCCAGATTCTACAAAATGGCTTGAGGCCATGTAATCTGAGATGGGATCCATGTATGAGAACAAAGTATGGACTTTGGTTGACTTGCCTGTTGATCGGCAGGCCATAGAGAATAAAGGGATCTTTAAGAAGAAGACTGACGCTGACGGTAATGTTACTGTCTACAAAGCTTGACTTGTTGCCGAGGGGTTAACGGAACCCCCGGGAGAACTAATGGGCCAACATGGGCCTTGTGTCTAAGAGAGAGGAGGGGGGCTTAGGGCTGGCTACGCCACCCCCCCCCCCTTGGGAGTCTGAATTGGACAAAGAGGGGCGGTGCCCCTGTAGGTGTCAAAACCGGCGGATCTCGGGTAGGGGGTCCCGAACTGTGTGTCTGAGGTTGATGGTAACATGAGACAGGGGAAACGATGTTTACCCAGGTTCGGGCCCTCTTGATGGAGGTAAAACCCTACGTCATGCTTGATTAATATTGATGGGTATGGGGGTTACAAGAGTTGATCTACCATGAGATCATAATGGCTAAAACCCTAGAAGTCTAGCCTATGTGATTATGATTGTCCCTACAGACTAAACCCTCCGGTTTATATAGATACTAGAGGGGACTAGGGTTGTACAAAGTCGGTTACAGAGAAATGAATCTTCATATCCGAACGCCAACCTTGCCATCCACGCCAAGGAGGGTCCCATCCGGACATGGGTGAAAGTCTTTGGTCTTGTATCTTTATGGCCCAACAGTCCGGCCCATGTCCAATAGGCCGGACACTTGAGGACCCCTTAGTCCAGGACTCCCTGAGTAGCCCCTGAACTAGGCTTGAATGACGAGGTGTCCAGCGCAGATTGTCTTCGGCATTGCAAGGAGGGTTCTTCCTCCGAATACTCCAACACAGTCTTCGAACACAAAGAACGTGTCCGGATCTGCAAAACAAGTACCACACACCACTGCAGAGAGTATAATATTTCACGAGTCCAATCTGCTGACAACATTTTGTAACGTGATATCACGTCCCTTCCCGGTTATTATTTCGAACCATTTTTCAGCCTGCCGCTCCATATTTCAAGATGCGGCTTTATTGGCACGTCTCGTCAAAGTAGAGATCGTGTTCCCTTATTGCGGGATTCTCATCAATATGGGTATGGCTAATCCAACCGTGCCGCCTGCATGGCCCCTGGGGAATAGGCGAGTTTTTTGGCGAGTGGGGAGATGCTTAACATTCACTGCCTTTATAAGGAGATAAGGATTCCTCTCTTCCACCCACGCCTTCTCTCTTTCTGCCTACCCACTCTCGAGCTCCAGCGCCCAAGTTCTCATCTTTCCTCCCCCAGGAAAGCACTACAACCATGTCTGGAGCGCAGGGCAAGTGGATGGCCTCCACCGTCAAGGAGAAGGACATCACCCAACTTCGGGAGGCCAAATATTTGGTCAAGGAGGTCGCCCATCGGCTTCTGACCGAGGGACAGATTGTCCCTACCCCAGAGCCCCATGAGAGGGCAGTTTTCATCCCTTACTTTGTCCACGGGCTAGGATTTCCACTCCACCCCTTCGTCCGTGGACTCATGTTCTACTATGGGCTAGATTTCCATGATATGGCCCCAAATTCCTTCCTCACTATCTCGGCGTTCATCGTCGTGTGTGAGGCCTTCCTCCGCATCCCACCCCCCACTTCGGAATGTGGCTGAAGACCTTCGATGTGAAGTTGAAGGTGGTGGGCGGCGAACACGCTGAGTGCGGAGGCGCCATGGTGAGCAAAATGTCCAACATCCCGTGGCCCAAAGGCACCTTCGCACTACTAGGAAAAGGCTAATTAGTGGCGCACCTGTTTTGGCCATTAATGGCGCACTATAGGTGCGCCACTATTAACACGCCACAAGTAACAATTACCAATGGCGCACCCCTGGTGCGCCATTAGTATCCCAGATAATAGTGGCGCACCAGGCAGTGTGCCATTAGTATGTCCCCTGGTGCGCCATTACTATGCCTCCTAGGGGGCCATATTTACCTTGTGCTCTGGGTTACTAATGGCGCACTACTAGACAATGCGCCAATAGTATGTTTATTGCAGTGCACCACTAAAGTGTAGTATGGTGCGCCACTAGTATGAATATTAGGAATTCTTTTCTTTTCTGATATTTGCACAGATTACAAAATATATTATTGCACGGAATATAGACAGCACAACATATAAATAGCAGATTTATCGAATACAAATAGAAGATTAGTCTCCAAATACAATTCATCATATTAGTATCCGAATTCAAAAGACCGAACAAAGTTAGAACATTACAAGTCTCGAGACTGCGAGTAGCGAGTTTGTCTTCACATTACAAGTCGATATCGATCATCTAAACTACCATCACATAGAAGAGAGCTGCGGTCATCACAATTAGCATCATTGTGATGAAACTGGTCTACATCCGGTTCCTCCTCCGCTCCCTCCTCTCTCCCACCAGATAGCGCGCGTGTCTAGCTTCTGCCTCCGCCCTAGTGGTGTACCTTTTGTAGCTGTTACCGCTGAAACGGTGAACCTGTCTCCGACACTCCTCCCAGTCGTCGTAGACTCCGGGAACCTTACCCTTGTACACGACATACGACGGCATCTCTATGCACTAGACCAACAAAACGTTAGTAGCAATTCACAGACAATACATAAGCAATATATAAGTATGCAACAAAAGGATCGGAAGAGAAAAGCAACACATTAATAGCATAATTCATGGTCCTAATAATAAATAGCATCGATTACATATAAGTTGAACGACTATCCAAACCAAAGAGACATACAAGTTCATTAAAGTTTCATTACAACATGAGCTAATCGATATTTCATAACTACATAGCATCACTACTTTCGACTCGACTTAGGGACCGGAGCATGGATGAAGCCGCCGTCTTTCGTGATGGTCATGAAATCTCGAACGTTGTCAGCCTACATTTGTAGCGTTGTTTCTATCTCATTGTTGGAAGGTTGATATCTGAGGTAGAACTACCCCGAGGTACGAAGGACATCTTGATGGATGATTTCCGCAAACTCCGACTGGATGCAAAAGAATTCTTGTCTGAGATCTGCATCCTGGATTGCCGACAAGAGTGCGGCCCAATCTTTGAGACTATTTGGTAGCAGAAGTTGATTATGGTCCCGTACGATCGCCCGCATGTGATGGAGGGCATAGTAGGCATCCTTCTAACCGCCAGGCGGCTGCTTGACGCAGGGGAACGTCGTTACGTGGGTGAACACATGCTTGCCGTACCTAAGAATTGGCCTCCTGAAGGTGCCTCCAGATTTGGCATAGCCGGGGAGAACATCATCAAGAACTTTCTTGATATTTGTGTAGTCTTTATTCGACTAACGGTCCGCATCGAAATACGTGGCCATGGAATGGTTCGGGCTTAAGAGGATGAGTGTGCAACATGTGTCACTGCACAAAACACGGAATGTTAGAAAAAAAAGAACGATCGAAATCTAAGAAATCATATGTTACGGGGCGGTGAGGGGATGACTTACTCGGGAAAGTAAGGCACGAGGAAGTTATCCTTATCTGGGTTTGCCAGAATGATGCCTTTGAGGTATGAACTCACGACTTTGCCGGTCCCCAGCGCTGCCCAAGATCTTGGCACGCATGTAGAATGGGTCAACTATCACGATGTCCGGGGTCTTGTCTCTAATAATCCGCATCTCCATACTCAGTGAAAATAGCCGAACGAAGGTGTAGTGCAGTGGATGAAGGTTAAACATAGCGAAGATGTCATCAAACCGCAGGACGATCATACCCCCAATGGCGCTATCGACAAAGCCCTTGCCCTCTGGCACCTTGGCCACGAAAACCGGGTATGCCACATCATTCTCGGAGAGATGCCGCTTCTCCAAAGAAAGAACACTGTCATGCAGAGTCCGCATAGCACCGGTTGCAGCATTGAGCAGATTAGTCGGTAGCATCGGCCTACCCGCCACATGCACCCTCCTCAAGATATCCTTAGATGCAGGTGGCCCGTCCTGAGCATGGATCGTACTCGGTGCCGGCTAGCTTGCAGCCTTGTTATTCTTTCTTTTCCGTCCCTTCTTCTTCTGCTGTAATGGGATCGAGTTCTGCTCACAGACAGCCTTCCTGAGTGTGTTGGGGCTGATAATATCTCGCACCTCGGCTATCTGAGGCTCGGTGAAGGTGGCAGCTAGCGGCGTCTCCTGAGAACTGAACGCCAGACGACGCCTGTTGCAATTGGGTTTCTCTGTGGTACCAGCTAGGTCGCAATCGTCTTTTGCAGGGTTGGGTTCTTGAGAAGGAGGCCCCAAGAATTCGTCACCGTACCCATGTTCGTTGAAGAACTTATTGACCTTTGTAAATGTACCGTCGTCGTCATCCGGATCCTGTGCCGTATGCATGTCCGGATCGGCCATATGTTCATCGTCATCGTCCGGTAGCGTTGCGGCGGTCTTGCCATGGCTTGGGGCCGCATGACTGGCGGTGTTGTCTATGGGGTGGTGTCCCCCACCCCCAAACGAATCTGGCTCTTCGGCCAAAGCATGGACTAGCATATGCAGGCGCTGAGGGTCATCACATCATCTTCGCCGGCCCTAGGGGGGCGATACAGAGGTAACAAGTCGTTGCAGCCCCGCAGCACCCGAACCAGTTGAACCCTATACACATTGGGTGGCATCGGATTACCGTGGAACAGTCGGTTGTCTGGTTGAACGATTCTGGCCTTGGCGACATCGATCAACTCGCCATTCACGAAGTGCAGGAGAGTGCATGGAACGTCGGCGGCGCCCCGAAAACATGTAGGGCGTCAGGGATGCCCAGTCAAAGGCAAGGAGATGAAGTCATCGGCCGAGAGGCTTAGTTACCTTGATGGCATCGAGCTTGGCTAATGTTGAGGCATCGCCAACGGTGGGCATACAAGTGACGGAGGGGCCGCTTGCTACCGAGGTGCCGGCCGGCGTATTCTTCCCACACCCGGGTGGATTAAGCTCCAATGTCGGCACCGACGCCGGAGACACCAATGCCGCCTCCGCCGGAGACACCAATGTCGCCTCCGCCATAGACACCAATGGCACCACCAGCGTGTTGTGCGAGTTGCTGCCCGTGAAGCTGGGAATCAGGGGTGGCCCCTGTTGGCCGCCCGCAATCCATGCCTACAGCCCCTCACGGAAGGTAGGCATAATGGCGATGATCGACGCTCCCAGTTGGTCTCGCACTTGCTCTTCGACGATCTCCGGAATCCGCGCCACTTGTGCCTTGAGTTGTTGAACCTCGCGCTCCTGGCTTTCTGAGCTGGTCTTTCTCTCCTTTCGCCCAGCGGTATAGTATTCTGACCATTTCGTGGGCAAGCCTTTGCCGGCCACATGACCAGCAGACGTCGGCTTACTAAGCTTATCCTTGTGTTTCATTATGTTCAACGCGCTATTTAAAGGGGTGTCGAAAGGGGAGCTCTGAGACGACCCCGCGCTACTGCTTTCAGTTTCCTGCGGAAGGAACGTGAACCATTTAGAAAATTGGCTTCATTAATTAGAATGCAACCATATGGAGCTAATTACTCGAGGGTGTATTCCTTACCAGAACAAGCTCAAGCGCCTTGGTCTTCGGATCCGTGGTAAGCTCCTTGGTTACTGGGTCCATCTTGTACCGGGCCCTGACATAGTTCTTGGTCTGCTTGTCACGGTATTTCTCGAAGAGGGGTGGTAGGCCTTGCTCGGCACGCTCCGCGTCCTCCTTGTCCCATATAGGTTCTGCCACTCTGTAACCGCGAGGACCGAGTTTGTGGACCCCTAAGTTCAAGTCCCACATCTCTTGGCCCCACTGACTTGATTCCACGGTTGCATTGCTCTCGCAATTGATCTTGAACTCCAACTAGTCATCTTCACTGATCGAAGGATGTTTCTCCTTGATCTTCTCATAACTATCACCTTTTTCAATCATTCTCTTCACCGCGGCTCTCCAAGTAGCCAGGGTCGTGCTCATCTTCGTGAGGGCGGCACTATTCACTTTATTCCCTGCGAGGCTTGTGTTTGCGAAGTCACTGGGGAACTTTTATCGTTCATGCAGCTTCGTGAAGAGGAGGTTGTGCAAATTCCCTCGGTCACGATGCCTTAGGTTCTCGGTGTTGATCAAGACAATGCTCCAGAGAATGCACCCGGGCTGTCTCGCGTACCCCTTGACTAATTCTGGGGGCGCCATTGGATGCCCCTCAGATGACACTTTAGTAAATTCCTCCTTGACGGTGACGAGCACGTTCGGGCATCGGTCCTTCCGTTGCCTCTTCGGTTGGCTGCCATCTGTGTGTGCGCTGCCATCATCAGTGGTGGCATCCTCGGCGACACCATCAGTGGTGTCATCCCTGACGCCACTAGGGGTTGTGTAGTCAGGATCGGTGTCTTCCGCGGCGTCCTCATAGTCCTCCATCTCCTGGGACAGCTCCCAAAATGCCTTGCCTGAACCACCGGCCTCATCGTTGTGGGCCATGTTTCGCTCTAAATAGGAAAAAAGTTTGGTCAAAAAGTTGGTTATTTTCAA
The DNA here is from genome assembly GCF_018294505.1 of Triticum aestivum. Lineage (NCBI taxonomy): Eukaryota > Viridiplantae > Streptophyta > Magnoliopsida > Poales > Poaceae > Triticum > Triticum aestivum. The sequence goes on from NC_057800.1 coordinate 51,514,866, forward strand.
GGAACAAGATCATGGTCTCATCATTTAGGGTTTGTCGACACCGAGGCATCCTAAAAGCTAAGCTTTTATCATTTAGGGTTTGTCGACACTGAGGCACCCTAAAAGCCTAAACTTTCATCGTTTAGGTTTTTATCGACAACGAGGCACCCTAAAAGACAATGTTTTAACATTTAGGGTTTGTCGACTCTAACGCACCCTAAATGCTAAGTTAAGTTTTTATCATTTAGAGTTTATCGATGCCGAGGCACCCTGGTTGACTGATATATATTGGTATCTTCTAATAATATAGCCTATCAAGAAAAGGGAAGGAGAATTCTAAGTTGGGCCTAATCACTTGGCCCTATTGCCACCTATGGTTTAGTGCAGCAAGAATAAAGGGGCAGTTGGTCCTACTTAATTAAGTACTAAGATACCCCGACCCATGCATTAGTCGGAAGTACCCCATATGTCCTATTTTTAGCAAAGTCATGCTAAAATTCACGGAAAATTTCAGCATGACCTTTGCTGAAAATAGGACATATGGAGTACCCAAATTTGCCGGAAAGGAAGTTAATCGACATTCCGGCAAACTCAAGGGCCTCTCGGGGTACAGCAGCAGCATCACAAGTTGACAAAATTCCCAAGTAGTACAGCAGCAGCATCACAAGTAGTACCAATGAACATATAGTCCAGCACATTCTGAATTTGTTTGTCAAAGTGTTAGTAAGCATCACCCCCACAATGTGCATCCCTTGATTCCCTTCTCACCAGCAAACCACACTAATGCTCTAACTAGTGTACATAATTCATTCACCATGATCACGTTTTCTTTTCTTTATACAGAAGCCTTTCACTATAACTGTCTGATCCTAGCAAAGACATGCATGACACATAACCACTCCCACCAAACCTGCAGAAGTGCAATAACTGAAAAAGCTGAAGTTCTCAGCATGAAGAATCACACAACACAGCACCTACATTATGATGATACATTTGGATCTTCATAGGAGCATACAACAATGCAGGCAAAAATAAGGCACTTAATTTCGATAGTTATTTAACCAAGTTGTGTTATAAAATGCGGACCGAGTATCACAGAGGAAACATGATACTACCACAAAACCTATAGTTCTTGCAAAGTGGAGGAAAAGTAATGGAGGCAAAGCAAGTTGATTGATCACAATATGATATATAAAATTATCAACTGCAGACCTGAATGCATGCAATTCGGCCTTTCCCAAGCAGTGATGGTAACTGAAAGTATAACAACTAAAAACTCTGCTCTATTGTATGTGTCCAATAGTGCCATCATAACAGAACTTGGAAAACTTTTCCCAAGGAATGAGAGAAACTGAAAGTAGCAAGTAAAAACTCTGCCCATTATAACAGAGCTTGGAAAATTTATAGGTCATTTCATACTACATTCGATTAAAATATATGCAGGAAGAGAAGAGAACATAAAGAGAAGAGAGCAAGTCCAACTCCTCTTATCCTCTACTCCTCTCGTCCTACACTAAACTAATACAACCAAACAAATTAATTGAAGAAAAACTACTGAAACTATACAAGCACTATAGTCAGATTACACAAAAGTACTGATGCAAGCTACAGTACACAAAACTTGCAAACTTACAAGCACTACTACAACTTAATTAAGCTACTGGAGTAAGTAACTCCATGGAGTACTCACTGGAGTACAGCTAAATGTTCAGGCGTACTTCTCTAGCATAAGCAACTGCTGACAACTTTCATACTCCAATGAGAAGAGTACTTGTACTCATTGCAGTTCATAAGTGCAAATACTCTTCTGTGAAATTCAGTGCATCTACTGCAAATAAAAATCAGTAAATTTCCACCCAGCAACTAGATGGATGGCCATGAAATTCAGTGCATCTATTTCAACTACTCTTCAAGTATATGAATACTGTGAATCCTCTCTCCCCGGAGCACCCCAATGCACACACTCCAGAAAATTCAAAAAATTCAGTAATCTGGAGAGTAGGGTAGGTAACTAGATCGATTTCATGGTGATAACTATACACTTAGCATCTGGGTAACTGAATCAGTACTACCTAGGGAGTAAGGTAACTAGTGGAGGAGAGGACAGTTGATAATCCATGTGAATCAATCAGAAATTCAAAATACAATCTTTTTAGGCAGCAGTAACATTCGAAATAGAGGAGAGGAGTAGAGGAGGGAGGGAGGTAGGGAGCATTTACATTCGTTGACGATGCGGTGGTTGGCGTCACGTGGGAGATGCAGATCGTAGAAGGAGGAGGGCGTCGGTTGTGGTCGTGGTCTTGGGACGGCCTTGTGACGTCGCATCAGCCGTCGAGGGAGATGAGAGACAGAGCGGGCGTTCGTTGTCAGCCGTCGATGGACTGCCAGTAGCCCCGCCGAAGTCTCCACCTCCAGGCTCCGGCTTCCTTGTCACAACAGCGGAACGAGGTGAGGCTGCCGGTGGGGTGGGGTGGGGCGGCTACGGTGAATGGGGTTGGGGCGCGACGCGACCTAGCCTAACCTAGGTTGGAGCAGGGGAGGGTGCGGGGGGTCGTCGACGGCTGGTGGAGCGGGGGAGGGTGCGGGGGGTCGTCGGCAGTGAGGGGATCTGGCGAGGGGGGAGATGGCGATCAAGATCAAGATGTGGAGGGGATCTGGTGCGGGGGCGAGGGGGAAAGGGACAGAGGGGGTGCATCTAATAGCAATGGCGCACCACCAAGGGGTGCGCCATAAGTACATCCATAGCAATGGTGCACCATCGAGGGGTGCGCCATAAGTAACTTTTTTTTAGTTTCATCTAATAGCAATGGCGCACCACCGAGGGGTGCGCCATAAGTAACTTTTTTTAGTTTCATCTAATATTTTTTTAGAAAATGACAATCAAATTTGAAAACATTTATGAATGTGAAAAAATATCATCAAATTTGTTATTTGAAAATATTTATGAATATGAAAAACTATCATCAAATTTGTTATTTGAAAATATCATCAAATTTGCTATTTGAAAATATTTGAAAAAATATCATAAAATTGGTATACCAATGGCGCACCTCCTAGGGGTGCGCCATAAGTACACTGATAACAATGGCGCACCTTCTCCTGGTGTGCCATTAGTAATTTTTTATTATTATTTTTAGTTGCATCTAATATTTTTTTAGAAAATGACAATCAAATTTGAAAACATTTATGAATGTGAAAAAATATCATCAAATTTGTTATTTCAAAATATTTATGAATAAGAAAAAATATCATCAAATTTGTTATTTAAAAATAGCATCAATATTTTTTTGGATTTTTAGTTGCATTTATTTGTGAATTGGTAAAACATTTATGAATATGAAAAAATACCATCAAATTTGAAAAAATATTCATGAATTCAAAAAGTGCCCATGAAATTTAAAAATATTCATGAGTTCAAAAAATATTAACAAATTCAATACTTTTGTGAGTTAGAAATATCATTTCAATATGTCGATATACAATCGAGAAATGAAGACTATGATTTAAATACAATCGATCTTAGATAGCTATCTTTTCACAATCTTCTCTCCCTTCTTTTTCGCAAATGGAGTTCTTCTGTTGAACGGACGTCCTTTAGGTAGGGTGGTCCTGCTTCTTCTTGTGGTGTATGGCACTTCATCGTCGTCGTCATGTTCCATCTTTGGGTCGCCGTACTTGTCGAAGTCTTTCTCATTGGCGACTCCATCCATTCCGATTATCTTCCTTTTGCCTCTCCTCACGACAACACGACTGGGCTTTGATGGGTCGGTAATGAAGAAGCATTGGTCCACTTGGGAAGCCAGTACCCATGGCTCATTTTTCGCAGTGAAGTTTGCGCCCGCGGTCTTGGATTTGGCTTCGGGTATAACCATGGTGGTGAAATACTGGTCTTCTTTTAGGACTCTCTTGGCCCATCTGACACAGAACATCGGGACCTTCTCTCTAGCGTAGCTCAGCTCCCAGATCTCCTCGATCCTTCTGTAGTATCTGTCCTTGTCGTTGCCGGTGTAGGATTCCATCGTTACCCCGGAGTTCTGATAACCATCGCTCTTCTTGTCCTTTCCCTCGGTGTAGAATGTGTAGCCGTTGATATCGTACGCCTCATAGGTCATCAGGTTGTGCTCGGCGCCCTATGACAAGGCGAATATGAGTTTTTCTTCCGCGGAAGAATCCTCATGTAAAGGGTACGACAGAAGCTTCTCCTTGAACCAACGCGTGAAACATGAGTTGTGCTCTTTGATTATATCTCCATCCGTCCTCTGTTGGCCTCGGTCATTGTACATCTTCTCAATAAAGGTTTTGTGTTGTACCACCCAAAGATCGACCACGTCTATGTGTTGTAGCGCGACTAGGTTTGCTCTTTCAAAGTCGGCGAGTCGACCCTCGAAGACGAGATGCATTTCGCGGCGACCATCGCAGTGACCCCATCCAGCGAGCCTATCGAGGTGCCTGTTGACGGGCAGACCAACGGGGTTCTCGATGCCTAGATAATTCATGCAGTAGGAGATGCACTCTTCGGTCAGAAAGCCCCTGGCTATGCTTCCCTTTGGACGTGACATGTTGCGAACGTATCTGAGGGAGTCCTGGATTAGGGGGTGTTCGGATAGCCGGACTCCTGGACTATGAAGATACAAGGTTGAAGACTTCGTCCCGTGTCCGGGAGGGACTTTCCTTGGCGTGGAGGGCAAGCTTGGCAATACGGATATGCAGATCTCCTACCATTGTAACCGACTTTGTGTAACCCTAACCCTCTTCGGTGTCTATATAAACCGGAGGGTTTAAGTCCGTAGGACAACATACACAACAACAATCATACCATAGGCTAGCTTCTAGGGTTTAGCCTCTCCGATCTCATGGTAGATCTACTCTTGTACTACCCATATCATCAATATTAATCAAGCAGGACGTAGGGTTTTACCTCCATCAAGAGGGCCCGAACCTAGGTAAAACTTTGTGTCCCTTGCCTCCTGTTACCATCCGGCCTAGACGCACAGTTCGGGACCCCCTACCCGAGATCCGCCGGTTTTGACACCGACATTGGTGCTTTCATTGAGAGTTCCTCTGTGTCGTCGCCGTCAGGCTCGATGGCTCCTACGATCATCAATAGCGATGCAGTCCAGGGTGAGACCTTCCTCCTCGGATAGATCTTCGTCTTCGGCGGCTTCGCACTACGGGCCAATTCACTTGGCCATCTGGAGCAGATCGAAAGCTACGGCCCTGGCCGTCAGGTCAGATTTGGAAGTTTAAACTACACGGCTGACATCCGCGGGGACTTGATCTTCGATGGATTTGAGCCACTGCCGAGCGCGCCGCACTGTCACGACGAGCATGATCTAGCTCTGCCGCCGAACAGAGCCCTGGAGGCCGCACCCGCATCGGCTTCGACCTTTAATTCAGAGCCAACTGCACCGATCGAGGATGGGCGGTTGGACGTCGCCTCGTCGGCTGCGATCCCAACGGCGATCGAGCCGAACACCAGCCCCGCACTCCGCGAGACTCATGACTCCAAGAAGCCGGACTCCTCTCCGGACTCTGAACCCTCTGCGCCCCTGCCGATCGAATCCGATTGGGCGCCGATCATGGAGTTTACGGCCGCGGACATCTTTCAGCACTCGCCTTTCGGCGATATTCTGAAGACACTGAAGTCTCTCTCTTTATCAGGAGAGCCCTGGCCAGACTACGGTCAGCAAGGTTGGGGTACGAACGATGAAGAAATTCAAAGCCCACCCACCACCCACTTTGTAGCCACTGTCGATGATTTAACCGACATGCTCGACTTCGACTCCGAAGACATCGACGGTATGGACGCCGATGAAGGAGACGATGAAGAACTAGCGCCTATTAGGCCCTGGAAAGCCACCTCGTCATATGACATATACATGGTGGACACCCCAAAGAAGGAGATGGCGATGGAACAGCGGAGGATGACCCCTCCAAGAAACAGCCTAAGCGCTGGCATCAGCGGCGCCGATCAAAATCCCGCCAAAACAAATACGGTGATTCCAGCACGGGAGATAATAATACTCCGAAAAGTGCCGAAGAAAACCCCCTCCAGCAAGAATTAGCACAGGAGGATGGAGAAACCAGCCCACATGAGAGAGCGGCAGACAAAGAGGTCAAGGACGATAATTATATGCCTCCCTCCGAAGACGAGGCAAGCCTCGACGATGACGAATTGGTCGTGCCAGAGGATCCCGTCGAGCAAGAGCATTTTCAACGCAGGCTTATGGCCACAGCAAGAAGCCTCAAGAAAAAACAGCAACAGCTTAGAGCTGATCAAGATTTGCTAGTCGACAGATGGACTGAAGTCCTTGTGGCCAAAGAGCATAAACTTGAACGCCCCTCCAAGAGCTACCCAAAGTGCAGGTTGCTACCCCGACTAGAGGAGGAAGCACTTAAACCTGCATCACCTGCACTCGATACGGCCGATCGGCCAACTCGTGGCCGCGACAGAGAGGCCTCTCGGCCCTCCACTCAAGCCGCACCCCCTACCAAGTCACGGGAAAATGCGTCGGACCTGCGAGATATGTTGGAGGACAAGGCAAGGCAAACAAGATCGATCTACGGATCGCGTGGACGCCCCACGACTCGAGACGGTAACCGTCACGCCGGCCACAAATTCGGCAGGGCCGAACACAGTAGACAAAGCTCATTGGAGCTACGTCGTGATATAGCCCAGTACAGAGGCGCCGCACACCCACTATGCTTCACAGACGAAATAATGGATCATCAAATCCCCGAGGGTTTCAAACCCGTAAACATCGAATCATATGATGGCACAACAGATCCTGCGGTATGGATCGAGGATTATCTCCTTCATATCCACATGGCCCGCGGCGATGATTTCCACGCCATCAAATACCTCCCACTCAAGCTTAAAGTACCAGCTCGGCATTGGCTTAACAGCTTGCCAACAGGATCAATCAGTTGTTGGGAGGACCTGGAAGCCGCATTCCTCGACAATTTCCAGGGCACTTATGTGCGACCCCAGACGCCGATGACCTAAGTCACGTAATTCAGCGGCCAGAGGAATTGGCCAGGCAATTCTGGACACGGTTCCTAACAAAGAAAAATCAAATAGTCGACTGTCTGGACGCTGAGGCCCTAGCAGCCTTCAAGCACAATATCCGTGACGAATGGCTTGCCTGGCACCTTGGACAGGAAAAGCCGAAATCTATGGCAGTACTCACGACACTCAGGACCTGCTTTTGCGCAGGAGAAGACAGCTGGCTTGCTCGTAGCAACAACATGACCAAGAACCCTGGTAATTCAGATACTAGGGATAGTAGTGGCAGGTCGCATCGCAACAAGCAGAAGTGCCGCATTAATGGCGACAACGCTGAGGATACGGCAGTTAATGCCAGATTCAGAGGCTATAAATCCGGTCAGCAGAAAAAGCCATTCAAAAGAAATCCTAGGGGCCCGTCCAGTTTGGACCGAATACTCGACCGCTTGTGCCAGATACATGGCACCCCTAAAAAGTCGGCCAATCACACCAACAGGGATTGTTGGGTGTTCAAGCAGGCAGGCAAGTTAAATGCTGAAAGTACAGACAAGGGGCTGCATAGCGATGACGACGAAGAGCCCCGGCCGCCGAACAACATTGGACAGAAGGGTTTTCCCCCACAAGTGTGGACGGTGAACATGATATACGCAACCCACATCCCCAAGAGGGAGCGGAAGTGCGCGTTAAGGGATGTATACGCAATAGAGCCAGTCGCCTCAAAGTTCAACCCATGGTCCTCATGCCCGATCACCTTTGATCGAAGGGACCATCCCACTAGCACCCATCATGGCGGATTCGCCGCATTGGTTCTAGACCCAATTATTGACGGATTTCATCTCACTAGAGTCCTTATGGATGGCGACACTAGCCTGAACCTGCTTTACCAGGATACAGTGCGGAAAATGAGTATAGATCCCTCAAGGATTAGGCCCACCAAAACGACCTTTAAAGGCGTAATACCAGGTGTAGAGGCCAACTGTACAGGCTCAGTCACACTTGAAGTGGTCTTCGGATCTCCGGATAATTTCCGAAGCGAGGAGTTAATCTTCGACATAGTCCCATTCTGCAGTGGCTATCATGCACTGCTCGGACGAACCGCATTCGCCAAGTTCAATGCGGTACCACACTACGCATACCTTAAGCTCAAGATGCCAGGCCCTCGAGGAGTAATTACGGTCAATGGAAACACCGAACGCTCCCTCCGAACGGAGGAGCACATGGCGGCCCTTGTAGTGAAAGTACAAAGCAGCCTCTCCAGGCAGTTCTCCAATCTGGCCATTAAACGTCTGGACACTATCAAGCGCGCCCGGAGTAACCTACAACAAGACCGCCTGGCACGTTCCGAGCAGGCGTAGCAATGCGGCCCCAACCCCAGCCCTCACAAAAATGCGGCACCAGTACTTCGCGTACATAACTACGCTCTAGAAATACCATGGGTACAGGGGGAGGGGCACCATCATGGCACGCCCAAAACACGGCTTAAACCGCACCAGGGGCTGCCGATTTTTTAATTTTTTCTTACTTTCAGGACTCCACTCTTTGGAAGGCCTGTTCGGCAGTTCAATTGCCGCACAAACGATGCAAGAACCAGGGAAGCAGACAAGCCATGCCGCATTACGGAACTCCCAGGTGGTCTCTATCACGAGCAGTATACCTGTTTCGCATACCATTCCGCAGCCTGCCCCTGGAACGGACATGTTAAAATAGTCCAACCTTTTGCTTATCACATTATTTGTATCGTTCTGCTTTGATCGCAGCCCTTTTTAATAAACAATGCATAGCTTTTGTCTATTTTTGCATTACTCTTTTTTAAATATATGTTCCTTAACGACATGTTGCACCCGTACACTTCGGTACGGCCAAGATACGCCAGGGGCTTTAGTACCCCTCAACATGGTGTGAGAAGGCCGAACACTTTAACAAGTGCGGCACCCCGAACTTATAGCATTATATGCATCGGCTCCGAATCATGTCTTGGGTCAATAGTTGGGTTTGCCCGGCTCCTATGTTTTGGTGCCTTACGTTCCGCTATATCGGCTAAGGTAGCACTAGGAGAACCACTGCGATTGTGCCCCAGTTGAGCTGGGTCGAGCACCTCAGTGGAGAAAGCTAAAACTGACTGTCATGATGAAGCGAGAGCTGGTCGCTGTTCGAGAGGTTTTTCGAGTCCCTAAAGACTTATGCCGCTTAGAGCGAGGAGTCGGCTCTGTCCGGCCAAGGCGTGGATAGCGCCCCGAACTCGGTCTTCCGAATACCAGGGGCTTCGCCGAAATTTAAAATTATAGAATTCTATGGCTAAGTGAGAGTGTTCACGCATTATAGTCTGATTGCCTTGTTCGTTGGGCTGAGCGCCTCCCTCGAAGGACCCAAACATGGGAAAAGAGCGCTCAGGTTTATCCCCGAACACCCCAGCACTAGCGGCACGGGGGCAGAAGCCGACGACTCGCCATCTCTCAGAATTGATAAACAGCCGCACAGAAGGTAATATTTTAAATTCCAACAGCATTGCTTAGCGCATATGAACAAGTTTTCAGCGCACAGGACAAAACGAGCAAGTTTCACTCAAAAATTACATCCCTAGAACATTCATCCGCCACAAGGCAGGCACCCTTCAGAACATCCTTATAATAATTCTCGGGCTTGCGATGCTCTTTCCCGGCGGTGGCCCGTCCTTCACAAGCTTCTCAGCATCCAGCTTCCCCCAGTGCACCTTAGCACGGGCAAGGGCCCTACGGGCACCTTCAATGCAGGCGGAGCGCTTGATGACTTCAAGCCTTGGACATGCCTCCACCAGCCGCCGCACCAGCCCGAAATAGCTCCCAGGCAGAGCCTCTCCAGGACACAGCCGAACTATGAGGCCCTTCATGGCCTGTTCGGCCGCCTTGTGGAGCTCGACCAGTTGCTTCAGCTGGTTGCTCAGGGGCACGGGGTGTCCGGCCTCAGCATACTGAGACCAGAACACCTTCTCTGTCGAGATGCCCTCCTCGGCTCGATAGAATGCGGCGGCATCGGACACACTCCGGGGAAGATCTGCGAACGCTCCTGGAGAGCTCCGGATTCGGGTAAGTAACAAGTAACTCATGTTTATGTGTTTGCTTTGCATAAAGAATGCCTTACCCGCCGCTATCTTCTTCACCTCATCCAACTCTTGGAGGGCCTTCTAGGATTCGGCCTTGGCAGACTTAGCATTTTCAATAGCCACCACGAGCTCGGACGCTCGCGTCTTTGAGTCAAGCTCCAAACTCTCATGTTTTCCATGAGAGCCTGGAGCTCTTGCCGCACCTTGCCAACCTCGGCCTCATACTTCTCCCGCTCGGTGCGCTCCGTGGCCGCCGTCTTCTCGGCCTCGAGTAGCGCTTGTTTAAGGGTCACCACCTCAGATGTGGCCCCTATAATAGCCACGATAATCCTGTCATTTTTTGCAGTTGCACCTTTTTATATATATTTAAACAAGGTATTTCTTACCTTCCTTGTCCTCGAGCTGCTTCCTGACACGCCCGAGCTCTTGCTCGGACTGCTCGAGGTTCTGCTTTAGCATGTCCACTTCCGCAGTCTATGCGGCGGACGCCAGCAGAGAAGCCTGCATACGCATATTGACTCTTTTTTGTTAGACTCCTGCGAATTTCATTTGATCCTCGATTCGGCTTTTCTTCCCGAACGCCAAACAGAGCATCAGGGGCTACTGTCTATGCGGTAATATTTTTACACATTCTTTACTTACCTCAAAGCCTATTAAAAGGCTAGCACAAGCTTCAGTCAGTCCGCTCTTGGCGGACTGAACCTTCTGGACCACTGCACTCATAATGGTGCTGTGCTCCTCGTCGATGGAGGCGCCTTGGAGCGCCTCCAACAGATTGTCCGGTGCCTCCGGTTGGACGGGGGTCACCGGCACGGAGGGCTCGCTCCTCTTGGAAGGAGGTCGCCCGCCGGACTCTAGAACCTTTGAAGGTTCCGGAGCGGTGTCCGGCCTAGAGCCGGACTTGGAGCCCTGAGAGATTTTATCCCCTTCACCCCTGGAGTCCAGGAGCTCGCCTTGCGGCGCCTCCAGGACCACCTCCTCCTGGCTTGGAACCTGTTGGGACAACACATCAGCGTCGTCCGTAGGGCAGGGGGAGGAAGCCGTCGGAAGCGAATTCACGTCCAACGAGTCCAGTGAACCGCTCGACGATGCATCGAGCCGGTCTTTTGGTGGGCTGCATATTCGTATTCGACATAAGGGAAAGCTGTGCAATAAAGGAATACTATGAATTACTCTGGTATCCGGATACTTACAATTTCACCAGGGGCTTGGCCCTGTGAGGCCACTCCTCTTCGCCGTCGTCGGCGTCGGTGGAGTAGTCCGAAGGAAGGGTTTTCCCCTTCTTGGACCCTTCGGCCTCCCAAGTTGGCGCGACCTTAATTTTCTTCCCTTCCCCCGCTGGGGGGGAAGAGGTCTCTTCCTCCTCCTCCTCGTCTTCGTGGGAGGAGTGCGTCTTGGAGCCGTCGGATGATGGATCCGACACCTCCTGGCGCCGGGCACTCTTTCGAGTCCCCGTGGCCTTCTTCTTGGCCTTCTTCTCCGGCACCACATAGGGTACCGGAACCAGCAGCTTCGCCAAACGAGCATCCGCTGGCCCTTCGGGCAAAGGAGCCGGATAGTTGATTTGTCCGGACGTCTCCTGCCAATCCTGTCAAAGGTAAGGGAGCTTAGATCCCGCATGGAGTCAAACTATGAAAAATTGATACCCTGTAGGAGGTAAAATTAGCTTACCGCACGAGCGTGACGCTGCGTGCTGAATCCGCGATCCTCAATAGCGGATGCGGGGGCCTCGGCGCCTTTGAAAAGCACCTTCCAGGCATCTTCGTACGTCGTGTCGAAGAGCCTGCTCAGAGTTCGGTGCCGCGCCGGGTCGAACTCCCACAGGTTGAAAGCCCGTTGTTGACACGGGAGGATCCGGCGGATGAGCATAACCTGGACTACGTTGACAAGCTTGAGCTGCTTGTCCACCAGGGTTTAGACGCATGTTTGGAGTCCGGACAGCTCTCTTTTTTACCCCATGACAGGCCCGTCTCTTTCCAGGACGTGAGCCGCGGTGGGGGTCCGGATCGGAACTCGGGGGCTGCGACCCACTTAGGGTCGCGCGGCTCGGTGATGTAAAACCACCCTGATTGCCACCCCTTCAGGGTCTCCACAAAGGAGCCCTCGAGCCATAAAATGTTGGGCATCTTGCCCACCATGGCGCCTCCACACTCCGCCTGGTTGCCAGGCACCACCTTCGGCTTGACATTAAAAGTCTTGAGCCATAGGCCGAAATGGGGGCGGATGCGGAGGAAGGCCTCGCACACGACGATAAACGCCGAGATGTTGAGGACAAAGTTCGGGGCCAGATCGTGGAAATCCAGGCCATAGTAGAACATGAGCCCCCGGACAAATGGGTTGAGAGGGATACCCAGTCCACGGAGGAAATGGGGGAGGAACACCACCCTCTCATGGGGCCTAGGGGTAGGGATGAGCTGCCCCTCTTCGGGAAGCCGGTGCGCAATGTCGTTGGACAAGTATCCGGCCTTCCTTAGTCTTTTGATGTGTCCCTCCGTAACGGAGGAGACCATCCACTTGCCTCCCGCTCTGGACATGGCTGGAGAAGGTTGAGGTGGGGAGTGCGGACTTGGGCGCTGGAGCTCGAGTGCGCGAAAATGGATAGGCAAAGGAGGAAGAAGGCATAGGTGAAAAGGTGGATCCTTATCCCCTTATATGGGTGGACGCGACTATGCGTCCCCACCAGCCCGGTAAAACTCGCTTATCTCCCAAGCGCCGTAATCAATGGCGCGGTTGGGTTACCCACGCCCGTATTGATGAGAATCCCGAAATAAGGGGACACGATCTCTGCTTTAACAAGACGTGCCAAGGAAACCGCCTCGCATGACGCGCTGAGGTGGGATAATGAAACGACTCGGATAAAGGCTTGGCCGTGGTGTGTAACACTACGGAATACGTCAGCAGATTAGATTTGTGTAAATATTATTCTCTCTATGGCAATATGCGGAAACTTATTTTACAGAGCCGGACACTACCTTTGTGTTCAAAATCTTCTATGAAGTACTTGGAGGGGGAACCCGCCTTGCAATGCCGAAGACAATCTGCGCGCCGGACTCATCATCATTGAAGCCTGGTTCAGGGGCTACTGAGGGAGTCCTGGATTAGGGGGTGTTCGGATAGCCGGACTATACCTTCAGCCGAACTCCTGGACTATGAAGATACAAGATTGAAGACTTCATCCCGTGTCCGGGAGGGACTTTCCTTGGCGTGGAGGGCAAGCTTGGCGATACGGATATGCAGATCTCCTACCATTGTAACCGACTTTGTGTAACCCTAACCCTCTCCTGTGTCTATATAAACCGGAGGGTTTAAGTCCGTAGGACAACATACACAACAACAATCATACCATAGGCTAGCTTCTAGGGTTTAGCCTCTCCGATCTCGTGGTAGATCTACTCTTGTACTACCCATATCATCAATATTAATCAAGCAAGACGTAGGGTTTTACCTCCATCAAGAGGGCCCGAACCTGGGTAAAACTTCATGTCCCTTGCCTCCTGTTACCATCCGGCCTAGACGCACAGTTCGGGACCCCCTACCCAAGATCCGCCGGTTTTGACACCGACAGTATCCTTTGATGACACCATTCATCCTTTCGAACGGCATCATGCTGTGCAGTAACGTCGGCCCGAGTTGGATGATATCCTCCATGATATGGACCAGCAGATGCACCATAACATCGAAGAATGCGGGCGGGAAGTACATCTCAAGCTCGCATAGTATCACCACGATCCCTTCCTGTAGCCTTCTGAGTTGCCTCACGCCAACCGACTTCTGAGAGATGACGTCGAAAAAGTTGCATAGGCCAAATAGCGTTTCACAGACATGCGCGTCCATGATCCCATGGATTGCAACTAGAAGTATCTGCGTCATCAGCACATGACATTCGTGAGTATTCATCCCGCTGAACTTCTGCTTCGCTGAGTCTAGGTATCTGCTTATCTTCCTCGCGTAACCATAAGGAAGTTTTACTCCTACGAGGCAGGTGAAAAACTGCTCGATCTCCTCCTGACTTAGAGTGAAGCACGCGGGAGGGTAGTCATTTCCGTTCTTCTTGGCCTTTTTGCCTTTGCGACGACTTTCCATGTCCTGCTTCGCCTCATCATCATTAGCGTGAAGCTCCTCCATAATGCCCATTGATTTCAAGTCTGCCCTTGCTTTCGGCCCATCTTTGGTCCTCTCTGGCATGTTGAGCAAGGTACCAAGCAGACTCTCGCACACGTTCTTTGTGATATGCATGACATCAAGGCTGTGAGGCACACAGAGGATCTTCCAGTATGGCAAGTCCCAGAAAACACACCTCGTTTTCCATACCTTCAGCAGCTGCTCTGGCGCCTTTCGCTTCTTTCCCGGCTCTGGTGCCTTTTGCTTCTTTCCTGGCAGTGGGCAATCTTTCCAATTTTTCAACAGCTCGTCTATTTCCTCGCCGCTCCTCGTACGCGGGCGTCTTCGGGGTTTGGTTTCACCATCGAACAGATCCTTGCGTTTTCTCCATGAATCATCATCGCGAAGCCACCTTCAATGTCCCATGAACACGGTTTTCGAAGAACCGAGATCTCTATCTAGCTGGTGATACGTTGTGTCATCCATGCACCTGACACATCCAAAAAATCCGTGGACCACCTACCCCGCGACATATCCGTAACCGAGATAGTCGTGCACCATCGTGAGGAGTGTGGCTCTCATAGGGAAATATTCTTTCTCTGCGGCATCCCACGTATTGGTTGGCGTTTTCCACAGCGTGTCTAGCTCCTTTTTCAGCAGCCCCAGATACAGATTGATGTCATTCCCTGGTTGTTTCGGCCTTCAATTAGCATACTCATGTGAATGTACTTCCTCTTCATGCACAACCAGGGGGAAGGTTGTACATCCACACAAACACAGGCCAGATGCTATGTGTGCTTCTCTAGCTGCCAAACGGATTGACTCCATCGGTGCTCGCGCCTAGCATGATGTTCCTTGGATCGTCCCCAAATTCTGGGTGTTCGAAGTTCAACGCTTGCCATTGGCTCGCATCCTTAGGGTGACTCAGCATCTTGTCTTTTTTATTTATCTCTGGATCATTTCTGTCATCTTCTCGGTTCTTCTCCTCCCTATCCGCATGCCAACGCAGGAGCTTTGCTAGCTTAGGGTCCGCAAAACACCGCTGCAGACGAGGAGTGATCGGAAAGTACCACACCACTTTTAGAGGAGCTTTCTTCCTCTTCTTGTATCGAGTGACGCCGCACACCAGACATATGGTAGACTCCGCGTGCTCGTCCCGATAAATTATGCAATTGTTCATGCACACATGGTACTTCACATGCGGTAAATCCAGAGGACACACGATTTTCTTCGCCTCCTCGAAACTGGTCGGGCACTTGTTCCCCTTGGGAAGATGTTCGTGCCAGAATGACATGTTCTCGTTGAAGCATGCGTCGGTCATTTTGTGTTTTACCTTCATCTCCAGAGCCATAAGTGTTACTTTCAGGCGGGTATCCTCGGGCCTGCATCCTTCATACAATGGAGTAACCGCGTCTATCTCCAGTTGATCCAGCTTGGCTTTCTCTTGGGCGGTAGCTCTTGCGTTATTCATCTGCTTGAGAAGCAGCTCTTGAATATGAGGGTCCTGCACCCAGCCCATCAATGGTCCATCGTCGTCTGCTCCGGCATCTTCATCTTCATGATGATGCCCTTCGTCTGCTCCGGCATCTTCCTCATCGTCATGTACGGCATCTTCTACATGATGACTATGTACTGCATCTACTTCGTGATCATGTCCTGGAGATTCTTCGTCTTCTCGCCCGCCCTCGTCGTGGTTGTCTTGCGGCCCTTCCTCATTTCTTGCCCGGCCCCCATGGACGACTTCATAATCATCTTCATCACCTTGCCACCGATAGCCATCCATGAAACCACGCAAGAGCAGGTGGTCCCGCACCTGTACGGAATCCGGGTCCATAAGGCTCCTCAGCTTGCATCTTCAACACGGACATCTTATCTCTGTCTCGTTCTTTTGAAGCATCTCGGCCTTTGCGGAGCTCAAAAACCTATTCATGATGCCTTTGGTCATCGTGCGGACCATGGTCTCCTGCGGGGTAGAGCAAAATGATATTTTAGAACCAAAAAAAATTGGCATGACGTTGCCTAAAAATAGGACAAAAAAGAATGCATAGTGCCAAATTCTCGCCGAAACGGAAATGAATCAACATTCCGGCAAAATATTGGCAACTATTGCATTTCAAATACCGGTACCTGCAAACACAAACATATGCAACACCACAAACATACGTAGATATAGGCCATAAAAAGTGCATGTGCACATTGTTGGAGGGAGAAAAAAGTAGATCTACAACATAAAGAAGTTTTCCCCTTACTTACCTATCAAAAAAAGCAAATTAAACCACTTAATTTGGGTGAATCTATGGTGCAAATGAGGTCAGGAGGAGGAGGCAGCCGAGACAAGCTTCGAGGAGGAGGTGGAGAGAATGAAGTGGGTAAAGTGAGTGTGATAGGTGGATGTCCAAAATATTTAGCTGGTCTCAGGTAACTAATGGTGCACCACCTAATAATGCGCCATTAGTAACCCTGGTTACTAATGACGCACCTGTTACGTGGTGCGCCATTACTATTTTTGCAAAAAAAATAATTGTTAGTAGTGGCGCACCTTGGTTGTGGTGCGCCATTACTAGTTTGAACTAGTAATGGCGCACTCTACCCTAGTGCGCCATTACTAGTTTTGAAAAAAAAGTAAAAAAATATTTGTTAGTAGTGGCGCACAGAGGTGTGGAGAGCCATTACTAGTTAAAACTAGTAATGGCGCACTGTGCCTTGGTGCGCCATTAATAGTTTTGGAAAAAAAATTGTTAGTAATGGCGCACCATGTGTATGGTGTGCCATTAGTAATGAGGACACTAATGGCGCACCTGTATGTGGTGCGCCACTGCTATATAGCAGTGGCACACCACATATATGGTGCACCATTAATGTCCATATTAGCTATATAGCCCTTTTCCTAGTAGTGTCGTGGAGACCGTCAAGGGGTGGCAGAACTTGTGGTTCTATGTCACAGAGTCCCGCGACACTACCTAGGCCACGGCTCTCGAATTCAAATCCGGGGTCCCGATGCGGCTTACCTCCTGGCAAGAGAAGGGCTTGGATTGGTCTTCGTCGGATGAGCTGGCAGCGCTCCAGATGTGCATCAGGAGCATGATGGACAAGAACGTCAAGCTTGTTGATGTGATTCAGGTGATGCTAGTTCGCCGGATCCTTCCATGCAAGAGTCAGGCTTGCCACCTATGGGAGTTCGATCCGGACGAGAACAAGACCCTGCAACGGTTCTTCAGAACTTCACATGAAGATATCTGGAAGGTTCTCTTCAAGCCCAATGAGACGTGGCCGAAGACAACCGAGGATCGTGGGCATGACCTGGCCCATCCTTCCAGTTCGGTAAGTTTTCCGTTGTTTCAAGGTGTATTCCTTACTTGCTTATTCAAGGAGGGTGTCCGAACTTCCCCATTTGTTTTTTCAGGGTTGGACAAAGAAGGCGGAGCGGATTAACTGTCCGGCTCATCTGCCCGAGAATCCAGCCATCCCGCGTTTGACGAAGATGCTGGTTCCGACGCCCTACAAGGCGCTAGAGAAGAAGGCCAAGAAGATGGCCAAGGGGACCAGAGGTGGCCTCCATCCCAAGGGTACTTCGAACATGGTGTCGCAAGATGCCGAAACTCACTCCACCGTCGAAGACTACGAGGAGGAGGAAGAGGAAGAAGAAAGCAACTTCCCCCTCCCCGAGGGGGGAAAGAAGAGGGCGGCCTCCACAGATCTGGAAGCGGAGGCGTCCAAGAAGGGAAAGGCTTCCCTTGCGGATAGCTCCACGTGGGATGTCGATAGCAGCCCAGAACGGCGCCCTTGAGATAAGCCCCTGGCCGAATCGTGAGTATCCAAAGACCCTAACACATTCATATATCCGCCTCTTTACTTCATAATTTTTACATGTCGAATCATGCACTTGCAGTCCGGCTCGTTCCGCCCTTGAGTGATCCTCGTCTTCGGGGAACTCGCTAGACCCGAAGGTGATGGAGAACGGGTCCCTTCCGACGGCCTCCTCTCCTAGGGCCATGGATGACACCAAGGTGTTGTCCTGAAGGATCCTCGGCCAGGGAGAGATGCAAGAGGCCGTCAGGATGGCGCCAGAGGGCGAGACCTCGGCCGCCAGACACATGGGGGAGCAGATCCCCATGGAGACTGGCGATAGGGGCCATGTCCAATTATCCCCCCAGCCGAATACGGTCCCAGAGACCTAAACGGCTCCGAAATCCGGCAAGCAGCCTCCTTCATCGGAAGGAGGTGTGCCCATTCCGCCGGTGACCTCTGTCCAACCAGAGGTGCTGGATACTCTACTGGAAGCGCTGTGAAGCGCTTCCATCGTTGAGGAACACTGTACACTTATGGGTGCGGTGATTGAGAAGATTCATTCTGCGAAGAGCGGACTGACCGAAGCCTGCACAAGCCTTTTAATAGGCTTTGAGGTAAGCAATGCAATTTTGTGAAAAGAAAGTCACAATATAGACAGTAGCACCTGAGACTCTATCCGGTGTTTGGAAAGAAGAGCCAAACAGATGATCAAATAATTTTTCATAGGAGACTAATCAGATATGTCTATGTGAATAAGCAGGCATCGCTGCTAGCCGCAACTTCTCATGCTGCCGAAGTTTTCGGACTAAGGCAGGGTCTGGAGCGGGCCGAGGAAGAGCTCGGCTGAGTGAAAAAGCAGCTGGTGGACAAACAGGGTATATAACGACCTATTCAAATATAGCAAGATATGAATTGCTTGTGTTGATCGTATGATAATTGGTAGGGGCGGCGTCCGAGGTGGAAACCCTCAAGGCAGCACTGGCCGAAGCCCAGAAGAGGGCGGCAGATGAACAAGCCACCCGTGAAAGGCATGAGGCCAGGGTCGGTGAGGTCCAGAAGGAGCTGCAGGACGGCATGAAGAAATGCGAGTCCTTGGAGCGCAAGAATGTGGACCAAGAGTCCAAACTTACCAAGGCCCGTCAAAGTTCACAAGAGGCCCGGGTTGAAGCCCAGAGCGCCCTTCATGAAATTCAAGAGGCCAAGAAAATTTCCGCGGATAAGGCTTTTATTATGCAGAGCAAGTATGTGAAGAAGAGATATCTCTTGCTAACCTGGATTTGGAGTTCTCCAGGGGCGTTTGCGGATCTGCCATGCAGTGTATCTGACGCCGCGGAATTCTTCTGAGCCGAAGAGGGGAGATCAACAAAGAAGCTGTTGTGGTCGCAATACCTTGCGCCAGAACATCCAGTGCCTTTTAGCGACCAGCTAAAACAGCTGGTTGAGCTGCACAGGATGGCCGAACTAGTCATGAAGGATTTAATAATCTGGCTATGGCCTGCAGAAGCTATACCTGGCAGCTACTTCGGACTCGTGAAGCGGCTGGTCACTGCCTGCCCTTGGCTTGACGCCATCAAGCGGTCGGTCTGCATAGAAGGTGTGTGGATGGCCTTCACCCGTGTCAAGATACAATGGGCGAAGATGGACATCGTCAAGCTCGCGACCGAAGGACCGCCCGCGGGTAAGGAGCACCGCACGCCCGAGCTGTATTTTGAAGATGTTCTGAAGGGATCCCGCATTGTGGCGGAGCAATGTGCTAAGGACATTATTTTTGAATGAATACATTCATGTTATCCCATCCTGTATGATGAAAACAAGGTTGATATGTAATATAATGCTTTGTTGTTTATTATTTAAAAGTTTTACCTCCTGTGCAGCCATTTTATCATATCTGAGAGTTGGTCAGTCGTCGGCTTCAGCCCCCATGTAGGTAGTACGGAGGTGTCCGGGATGAATCTAAACACTCTTTATCCAAGAATTCGGTCCTTGAAGGAGGTGTTTAGCGCAACGAACCAGGCAATCAGACTATGTGGCTTTATCACCCTCACTTAGCCATAGGAGTTGGACAAGAAAAATTTAGGCGCTACCCCCAGTATCTGTACTAGTGTGCTGTAAACACCTGATCGGATAGTAACCGATTCATCGCATAATGCGGAAAAAATTGCTAAAGATTTGAAACCTTCGAAGAGCTGACTGGCTCTCGCCGCATCATGATAGTCAGTTTTCGGCTTTCTCTACTGAGGTGCTCATCCGGATAAACCAGGACACAATCACATAGTTCTCCCTTTACTACCCTAGCCGATATAGCGGAACGTAAGGTAGTGAGCACAGGATCTGGGCAACCCAACTATTGGCCAAAGACATGATTTGGAGCCAATGCATATAATGCTAAATTTGGGCTAGACTTCTCATCTTTCTATTAGGATCACGTGTTACTAATCCATAGACTTGTAGGAATGTTGGTTTCAAGCCCCAGTTCAGTTCCTACTACTTCTGTGTGTTGACAGTTGATCTCAGAACCTTGATATTGTGATGTTAAGTGGTTATGCCACCATTTTACAGGATGTCTCAAATCTTTTTGAGCATTTACAGTCATTATGCTGTCCGAGTCATCCCAGGTTTCTAAATAGTCTGATGCATTTGAAAATCCCTTCTTTCCGTTCCTGATGTCCCTTTGGGCCAGTTCAACCACACTAAACGGTCTGTTGAGGTACTTCATTGCCTCGACATATATGTTGGAGCCATTATTATGACCCTAGGCATCTTAGAGAACCACCCATAATCTAGCCATGCTTTATATTCCTAGTGTGATGATTCTGGCCACCATTCTCGAGAGCATCCTATGATGCCATTTAGTTAGTAGGCATTCTATTTCTTGGTTCTTGAGCCCAAGATTCACCCTACTTACTTCATGTTGATAGTGTTTGCTAGTTCCTTTAGGATATTAGTAACCTTTGCGATAGTCCTCGAGGTCTGTGGTATTTCCTTCTTCCAAATATCATGAACTGCTTATGGCAGAAGTTCTCTGAACTAAAAGATCACAACCAGAGTGCTCTTGATGAGTTCTCTGTTATAGTTGTGACTCTGCCAATCCTACCCTTTTGCATGGGTTACATGGAAGAAATGTTGAGCTTTTCTCGGCATACTAATCTATGCATCCACAACTCAAATAATCATATGTTCTCTGAGTTGTCCCCCTTCAGTTATATTTCGACCTTCATCTATCAATTGATAGTCAAGAGTATGTGTGCGATCGTGTTCATCGATGCCTGTTATTCTTGTGGCCCGTCAAGCCATCCTATTCCGGAATGACTAGGAGAAACAAACTCCAGTACCTCATCCATATCTAGGATTGGGTCAAAGTAGTTGTATTCCACAGATCGAAATGCCAATCCAGTTTTTGTTCTGTTCTACCTTGGGGTATTACCATCTTCATATCAAGAATTTAATGGGAATTGCACACCATCTTATGAATTCCTGCTAGAGTGATACTTCTCTCCATCATTATTCATTTCTCGGTCTCTATGTTGTTGTGACCGGAATGCCGACAAGTGAATTGAGATGTGTGAAATCAATACTCCTAGCAATTATGTTGCTTGGTAGTTTATGGACAATACTCTCATTCTTAGCGTGCTGGTTATTGAATCATCATTCTAAGATTGATCATGCTACCTAGTCCATATTTATGGTGCACACTTCGATCGATGAGTTAGGATTGTGTTAATCCCTTGCTCTTTTGATCATATCAACTTGCCCTGAAAAGAAATATTGCTCTCGAGCTTAGTAGCATATGGGTGGTCCGTGATTTTCCAAATATCTTCTTGGAAGTATCACCAGGTTGCCCCCTGACCGTTATGTTGAGCTCGTGATCAAATGGTTTTCCTATAAACCACTCTTTCTCCAAGAATCTGTGTTGGATACCCCTGAGCTAGTTGGCTAAGCTAGACAACAACTTGGAGAGTTGGGAGATAAAAGCTTGTCTGACTTAGTTCAATTCGAGGGCATGTCTCTCTCTCTCTCTCTGTGTGTGTGTGTGTGTGTGTGTGTGTGTTGAAGAAAGATGATATCTTCATCGATTGGTCCCCCTGATCAATTGTTGGAGCTATTGTCTTATCCAGTCTTTGATTTGAGTACGGGCTATCTTCAAATCAAATTAGAACCAATGATATTCGTAATGTTGTCTTACTCGTGGTTGATTCCCCGAGCATACACCATTACATCTTTTGGTCTGACCAATACTATCACATTGTTCGCATAATGGTGGAATTCCAGTGATATGGAAATTACGATGAGTTGATGTTCAGCCCATCAGCAGCAAGTGTTGGAAACTTTGTAAGTATTGCCTTCGTGTTCCGCTCATGAGGTATATGTTTTGGTGAAAGAAGTGACTTTCTCCAAGTTCACGTGCATTAGGTGTAAGTTGCCGCCATGAATTTGAGAAAGGTTTGTTTTGTTTCCCCTGGAATTATCCCAAATCAGTCATGCATATGTGTGAAGTATTCTATGGTTTGGTAGATTAATTACCTCCACTCCATATGTATTCCCTAGCACCCCAAGCCACTGATTGATTTGTTCAAGGAAAAGAAGCTCCTTCTTAAGACCCGGGGCTTATATAAGGACTTCGATATCCTCGATGATGGTTCCCCACCTGAACTCGGTAGTGTTTTATTATAAGACTACTATGTGGTCATGCTTGTCTTGGACAGTGTGTTCATAGGTTTGTAGCAGAACTAGCTCATGTTTTGGAGCTTGCTATCGTAGTTCATTTCCCAAGAATCTCGCAACGTTATCTCGTCGATTTGTGTTGCAACTTTTCTTTTCAGACATGTTGAGTCTGAAGTATCTGTTACCAACCAGATCTGAATCTCAGGCAGATATGATGGTTGGAACATTCCCAACAATTGCATTTTGTCCCCAGCTTGCACCCGTCATTATGCCATTTTACTATGATCTGCCTTCTCAGTAATTGTTGTTCAGGATCATCTTCAAAAGTGGGTCCTACCATGGGTCCCATCCATTTCCGATGATAAGTGAAAATCACTCATTGCGATGTCTTCAACAAGGTAGTCCACATCATCCATTCTAGTCTGAGTATGCCATCCTTTCGAACCCCTTCAAAAGATCGATTGCGAATTACCCTAGCCTGGTATAGAGGGTTTCAATGATCTTTGTATCAAAAGTAATTCTTTTTGCCACTTAAGGGAATAATTCTACGAGTTACCTTCCTTAAGGTATCACATTACGAAATCATGGAAATTACTCCTTGCTACTTTGAAATTCATGCTCCATCTTATTCAAGTGAGAAATTATAGCCTGCCAAATTGAAACATCGTCATATGTTTGTTTCCTCCCCTCTCGATATGTGTTTTTTGTCTCAGCTCGAGAGATGTTCCTACATCTCACCCCACAAGTTGATCGTGAGTTGCTCGATCTTCGAGAAGATTGATTTTGGTAGAGTTTCTTTCTGTCATCATCATGTTGGATGAAGATCTTGAAAGCAAAGACGTCAAGATCAATTGGAGCAATGAATCAACATCTTCGAGAAGGGCAATTGGATCATGAAGATCATGTTGGCTTTGTGTACCCTCTGTCTTCTTACCTCACGTCTTGAATCTCAGGATGAGATTCTTGTTTAGTGGGGGTGAGTTGTCACAGCCCTAGAATTGTTTGCAATAGTTGCATAAGAGAGCATCCATGCATCATGTGTAAATTCTGAAAGTTGAATTGAGGTTAGTTGAAACCCTCAGAAATCACTCAGAAATAATCAACATTAAAAATCTTTTCAAATGAGTCCAAGGAAATGTTCCTGTTATTCTGTAAAAATATTGGCAAGAGGTAAAATTCAAACCAATATTTTTGGAGTCTCAGAAATATTTACTTTGGGCATTTGAAATTAATTCAATAACTATTTGAATTGGATCTATATTTATTATATAATAAATATATGTTCAATAATTCTGAAAATTGTTGTGTGGCTTTGGATAAGTCCACTCAGCTAGCACAATTATTTTCATGAAGTTTAAAGTTGATTTGGTGTTAAAACTAAATCGCAAACAAACTGCAAATATAGCAAAACAAAAAGAAATAGGGAAGACAAAAGAGAGGTAAGGCCTACCTGGCTTACCTGGTGGCCACTGTAGCCGCCCAGCCCACCACCGCAGCGCCAATCATCCTCCTCCTTGAGCCAGAAGGACGAGGGCGTGTGCCCGCGGTGCGCCAGCACGCGCACGGTCACCGACGGCCACCTCCTGCTTGCCGCTTCGCCCTGGCCCTCTATGGACGGTGCCACGCAACCCCCCTGGCCCTCTCACTCTCTCTCATCCTCGTCCCCTCCCCTGCTGCTCTCTCTCTTTCTCTCGCTAGACCGAGTGGAGCTCATCGTCGCTGCTTGCTGCCTGCGTAGCCACCGTCCCCCTCTCGCCGTAGAGACGTGTCCAGAAGCTCCGAAGTAGAGCACGCCTCCATGCCAAAGGAAACAAGCTGGAGAGCTCCACTTTGCCTCCATCTGGTCATCTTCAACCTCGGCACCCGCCGGACGCTGCTCGTCGATTCGCGCGCTAGAGGTCGTCCCCGAGCCCGCTGAACCGCTCTCCGCCTCCCTGTGAGCTCCTGATGTTCCCCCTTTGCTCGCCCCCTTCGTTCCCGTCCTCTAGTCGCCGTTCCACCCTGCCGAGCTCCAGCCGCCGCCATGGATGTTGAGCCCCATGCTCCTGAGCCCACCTAGCCCCACGGCTCTGCCCAACACGCTCCTAGAGCGCCGTTGATGCCGCCTAGCTACTCAGTTTGCCCGCCCGCAAGCCGTAGTGCCCGCTCGCGCAACACCGTAGCTCCGGCCGCCGCTGTCGACGTTGTTGTCGCCGTTGTAGCCTTCCTGAGCACCACCCACGGCCACTACCCGACGCGGCTTGACGCGCTGCGTCCATAGAGCCCAGCCGCACCCGCTCTCGTCGACGGAGATGGCCGGACAAGGAGCGTCGTCGCGTACTGCTTAGCACCGGCGATTAGTCGCCAGATTAGATGACGTGGCACCTGCTCAATTAGCGCTACTCACAAATTAGTTTAACCCCAAGGGTCAATGACAGTCGGGCCCCACCGATTTAATTAACCGGCTAACAAAATTAGTTAGGATTAGTCTAATTCGACTGGACCCACGCGTCAGCATTGACCCTGCTCACGTGGCCGTTGACCAGGCCCACCTGCCAGCGACACTAACCAGCCCTGTGTCACTGACGTGTGGACCCCACACATCAGGTTTGACTTGCACCAGCCTCCTTTGACCTGTTGACGTCACACCGACGTCATGTTGACGCAATTAACAATTTTCTGGATTTAAAATAATTCAGAGAATTCCAGAAAATAGTATAAACTTCTAAAAATCATATAAAATCAACCGTAGCTCAGAATGAAATAATTTATATGTGAAAAATTATCAGAAAAATCCAATCTATCCATTTATGCTACTTTCATGCATGTTAAACCAGCTTATACCCCATGTATAAGTGAAAACGTGATAATGGCATTTTAAATACCCCTTATGGAGTTTGTATATGAACCCTTGGTTCATATGGACTTCATTTAAATTGTTACTAGATGCATTAGTACAAATCATAGCATATTGCCATGTCATGATCATGCATCATATTGTCGCATTTGCATTGATTGTGTTCTTCTCTATTGTCGGCGCTTGTCCCCTCTCGGTAGGCATATCCCAACGATGAGTTCGATGACACCGATGAAGAGCTATAATATCTTCAGAAGTGCCAGGCAAGCAAAACCCCCTTGTTCATTCCGATACAATCCCACTCTCTCGCTCCTGCTCTCCTTTACTGCATTAGGACAACAACGTTTCAACTGTTACATGCTGCGGTAGTTGAACCCCTTTCCTCTGCATGACCTGTCATTGCCACAGTAATAGATGAAACCCACTAGCATGAGTAGGAGTTGTTTGATCCCTGATGTGCCTACTCATTCATGCTTGTCTATCATGCCTGCTATTGCTTAGAGTTGAGTAAGGTCTGATTCATTGGGGATGAATTGGAATGTGGTGAACATGTCCTACTGTTGAGAGCTAAGTGTGTGAACATGATTTGGTAAAGGTAGCGGTGAGAGGCCATGTAGGAGTACATGGTGGGTTGTCTCATTGCAGCCGTCCTCGGTAACTGAGTTCTGTGTTTGTGATCCATGAATAGTTACTACCACACATTGGGCTCCGGGCGCTCCAAGCTCTCTCGACTTATTAATCAACCTGATCTCTGTCCAGGAGTTGCAACTAGTTTCTAGTGTTTGTAGGTTGTGTTAGTAGTCTACCAAGTGGCACCCAATACAGGTGGGCTTGGGACAGACTAGGCACCGTGGCACGCTGTACCAAGCATAGATCCATCCGTTGAGGTGGGCTTGGGAACCCTGCACACATCGTTTGGGGCCGTGAGCGACACCTCGGCCGGATCTCCCTGAGATGGAACCCGAATAGGCGATAAACCTAGACGAGAGACTTGTGCGGTTAGTCAGGTCGTGGCCGACTCCGTCGCCAGGCTTCCGCTTGAAGGTTGCCGAGATACACGACGTGTACATGGTGGTAAGTGGCGAGAGCGTGTGTGAAGAAGTACACCCCTGCAGGGTTAACATCATCTATTCGAATAGCCGTGTCCGCGGTAAAGGACTTCTGGGTTGCCTGTAGAGTTCATACACAAGTGAAAGTGGATACTCTAAAACTCGCAAGATAAGCGTAAGTGCTATGCATGGCCTTCTCGTAGGGAGACGGGAGCGGATCCATAGCGGTGTATTGATATGGTGAATATGTGGACTCGTGTGCGCCACCAAAAGAGTTACTTGCAGTCGTAGTTCAGGTTAGCCACTGAGTCAAAGCTGGCTTGCTGCAGTTAAACTCCACCACCCCTTTGTTGATAACGATGCATATGTAGATTGTTCTGACGTAAGTCTTGCTGGGTACATTTGTACTCACGTTTTCTTATTTTATGTTTTGTATAGAGACTTCAGTCTCGCTAGTAGTTCCGCATGGACTTCGATGTTTAGCTTGTTACCTCAGCTATGATCTTGTACCCCCCGGGAGGGTCTTGTAGATAGTCAAGCTTCTCAGCCTTTTTCATTTGCAGTTGTCTATACTCATACATGTTTAAGCTTCCGCTTGTGCTATTGCTTGTATGACTTGATTGCTGGGTCATGAGACCCATGTTTGTAATATCTGGCTCTTCGGAGCCTAATGAATAAATACTTTGAGTTGTAGAGTTTTGTTGTGATGCCATGTTGTATTTACACATATCGAGCATATTGTGTGTATGATTGAAATGCTTGGTATGTGTGGGATCCGACAACATAGTTGTTTATCCTTGGTAGCCTCTCTTATGGGGAAATGTAGTCTAGTGCTTCCACTGAGCCATGGTAGTCTGCTACAGCCCGGTTTACCGGAATCCTGCTAGCCCAGTTACTACTGCTTCGGAACACTTAGACTGGTCGGCATGTGATCCACTTCATCCCTGTGTCTGTCCCTTCGGGGAAATGTCACGCGGTGACTTCCGGAGTCCTGCTAGCCTGCTACAGCCCGGGTTCCCGGAGTCCTGTTAGCCCAGTTGCTACAGCCTGGATTCGCACGCTGATGACCAAAAAATTCGATGATGGTTCATGTATGCCTGTCCCCGTAAGTTAGCGCCACTTTGGGTTCATGACTAGTCATGTCGGCCCGGGTTATCTGTCACATGGATGCTAGTGACACTACCATCAAGCTCATCGTGCTCGCTGTGAGGCTATGAACCTTTCCCCCCTAACCATGTGGCTTACCACTCATTGTAGCTGTTGCCCCCTTGCTAACAGCAGCACACCGCCGCACGAGCTCGTCGCCGCCGTTGCTCCGGTGAACAAACGGCCACGTGTGTGCATCCGTTCTGCTTGCCACATCGCATAGAACTTCTCGAGCGCATTAGTTCATGCGTTTGCATGCTGCAGCTGTGTTCCCGTGCACCCTCGAGCTCCGGCCGTCGCCGCGCTACTCGCCGCCGTCGTTCCAGGCCACCCAGCTCCTCCTGTTTGCTCCACCAGATGCGCGAGAACCACAGCTAACTGTAGCCGCAAACCATGCGTAGAATGGTGCCTTGTAGCGAGCACGCGGTGAACCTTCGCCGTCGGCTGTGGTCGTTGCCGGTTAACCACCGGTGATGATGACGTAGCGCTGTCATTAGGAGCTAATCACGCACTAATTACCCCACCACAGTCACTGACAGCGGGTCCCGCGGTGGGTCAAACCCTAGTCAACACGGGATTAATCCCCAGCTAACAGAGAGCCAATGACATATGGGTCCCAAACGTCAGGTTTGACCACTGTTGACCTGCTGATGTCATAGTGATGCAATGCTGACGCAGTAATCTGTTTTCTGGGATTTTAATAAATCAAAAATGATTTATTATTTTTAGAAAATGCCCAAAACTTCTAAAAATCGTATAAAATCAACCGTAGCTCAAAATAAGATAAATTATATATGAAAAATGATCGGAAAAATATGAAGAATCTGTTTACGCCATGATCATGCATGTTTGAACAAGTTAACCTGACTGATTAGGACAAATGATGATTAGGGAAATTTATGACATAACATTTGAAGTTGGAATTTGATCTTGTTTGAGTTCCACTTCAATTAACTTGGCTAGATATTCATTAGGTGAATTCAGTACCTTAACATGACATGTCATTCATGTGAATGTGCATTGCATTGATTGTGTTCCTTCTTTGGTAGTCGGTGGTTGTTCCCCCTTAGTAGACGTATGTTCCGATGATGAGTTCAATGACACCGATGAAGAACTATACTATCTTCAGAAGTGCCAGGCAAGCAAAACCCCCTTGTTCATTCTGATACAATCCCAGTCTCTCGCTCCTACTCTCTTTTACTGCATTAGGACAACAACGACTCAACTATTACATGATGCAGTAGTTGAACCTCTTTCCTATGCATGACCTATCATTTCCACAGTAAATAGATGAAACCCACTAGCATGAGTAGGAGTTGCTTGAGCCCTGATGTGCCTACTCATTCATGCTTGTTTGTCATGCCTGCTATTGCTTAGAGTTGTGTCGGGTCTAATTTATCAGGGATGAATTGGAATGTGGTGAACATGTCCTACTGTTGAGAGCTAAGTGTGTGAACACGATTTGGTAAAGGTAGCGGTGAGAGGCCATGTAGGAGTACATGGTGGGTTGTCTCATTGCAGCCGTCCTCAGGAACTGAGTTCTGTGTTTGTGATCCATGAACAGTTACTACCACGCATTGGAATGCTTAAGTGCCCCTCTCGACTTATTAATCAACCTGATCTCTGTCCAGGAGTTGCAACTAGTTTCTGGTGTTTGTAGGTTGTGTTAGTAGTCTACCAAGTGGCACCCGGTACAGGTGGGCTTGGGACAGATGTAACGCCCCTTATGTAACTTGCCATATTTGTATTCCAACTCTTGCCATTTTCGGCTCTAAGTTATGATATTTCCCTCGTGGTTGGGTTTTTTCTTCGTTTTGCATTTTTTCCATGTCATGCATCTCATATCATGTCATCATGTGCATCGCATTTGCATACGTGTTTGTCTCATGCATCCGAGCATTTTCCCCGTTGTCCGTTTTGCATTCCGGCACTCCTATGTCCTCTGGCGTCCCCTTTTGCCTTTTTTCATGTGCGTGTGTTCAACGTTCTCGGATTGGACCGAGATTTGCCAAGCGGCCTCAGTACACTACCGGTAGACCGCATGTCCAGTTTCGTGCCATTTGGAGTCCGTTTGATACTCCAACGGTTAACCGGGGAACCATAAAGGCCTCGTGTGTGTTGCAGCCCAACACCCCTCCAAAGTGGCCCAAAACCCATCCAAACCCCCTCCATCCTCTCGGCCGTTCGATCACGATTGCATGGCCAAAAACCGCACTCCATTTGGACTCTCCTAGCTCCCTCTACCTATAAATATGTGCAGCCCTTCGAAATTTTTCGGGCGAAACCCTAGCAAACCTCCCTCCTCGCCGTCGGACGCATCCGGACCGCGCCGGACACGTCCGCCGCCGCCGCTCGACGAACCGGAGCCTGCCACGTGTCATCCACCACCGCCTCTGCCATCCGGCCCATCTGGCCCGTGGCCGGCCCACCCGCGCCCGACCGGGTCGCGCCCCGCCGCCGCTCTCCACCCGCGCCTCGCTCGCGCCGCCCGGCTCCGTCGCCTGCCGCCATCGCCGCTCCGCCGCGCCGGCCGCCTCCACCGGCCGCCGCCTCGCCGCCCGGCTGTCGCCGGCAGGGCGCCGCCCCCACGCCAAGCTCCGCCGCCCGCCGTCCTCTGCCGCCTCGCCGCGCCGCCCGAGGACGAGGTCCCCATCTCCGGCGAGCCGACTCCGGCCACCTCCTCCCGACGAGCTCCGGCGAGATCCACTCAACTCTGACGATCCTCGAGAACCGTGCGCCCAGATCTAGATCGGATCCGAAACCCTAGATTGACCTCTTCTTTTCCACCAAGTCCCCTTTTTGGTTATTTTTATGCTCCATTCATCATGCCATAACTCTGTGCTCGGTGGTCCGTTTTGTGCATATGAGATATCAAAATGTTCATCTGGATGTCCTCTTCATTTTGTTCCATTGCACCATGCTTGTTTGAGTCCATATTGATACCTAAAATGCTGTTGCAAGAGTGCTATAAAATGTTAGTTCCTGATTCTTATCAGATTATGAGCTTTTGTCATTTTTGCCATGATTAATGTGTGCTGCATATGAGCATGAGCTCTACCTGTGTTTTGGGCTATGCCATGCCATCTTTACAGGGGTGTATGCCATGTATTTTTGTGATCAATGTGGTGACTAGCACAAGCATGCAAAGTAGCTCTCGTGATGTTGTTGATTTCATGGACTTAGAATTTCACTAAGTCATTTCCCTATTGTTATTTTTATGCCATGTATTCATGTTGCTACAGAGTGATCCATGCTTCTTTTGAGTATGTTCAGTAAGGATGATTTGAGCATATGGTTATGCTCTATCGATCCATGTCCTTGTTTGCATTTATGGAGTGACCTAGAATGACTCAATCTTGCTCTACTTTTTCTATAAAATGTTCCTGGCAGATTGTTTACGTGTTAATCAATTTTGCCAAGGTTGATGTAGTTGATCCATGCATGCTATGAGATGGTTCTTGCCATGGTTAGCTTCTTGAACATGTATTCTTGCTTGGTGTATGCTTAGCTTGTCATGCAATGCCTTGTGTTGAGTGCATCGAGCTCGCAAACATGCCTACGTAACTCTGTTTTTGCCATGTCCAGTTTTCTGATGTCTGAATCTGTTAACGAAACTTGCTATGTTCACATGGGTGCCACCATATCTTATGATCCTTTTTGGCTTATGGTCAGTAAGGGACTTTTGTTATATGCTTTGAGTAGATTCATGCCATGCCTTTGTTTGCTATGTCCTGTTCCTGTAGCATGTTGTTATCTTGCTCTAAACATTGCTTCCTGATGTTAATTCCTGGCATGTTGTTATTTTCACCAAGTCTGTGAAGCTGATATCTTTTGCACTTTTGCCATGCTTGTTTGAACCTGCTATTGTGTGATTTAGCCGTAGCTCAGTGTTCATCTTTTGTCAAGCATCTTGAGTAGATCACTGCCATGTGCTTTGTTGCTATGTTAGAGTGCAGTAGCTTAGTTTCTTGTTGCATTTTAGATGGCATCGTGCTGTTAATCGCAGAATCGTGCCATTCTTGTTTTGCTTGCCATTTGCAAACCTTGCATCCGATTCCGGTGATCTTTATATCGATTTCGACCGAAATCAACTCATCTTTCCAGCGGCGCACTTGGTTTGGCAAGTTGAGGCATGGTTGAATCTTTTCCGTTCGGAGCATGCATATGCATTGCATACCACATCCCGCATATCATGCCATGTTTTGCATCATGTTGCTTGCGCATTGCACCGTGGTTGATTGTGTTTCCCTTGCTTGTGTTCTTGCCTTGGGTAGAGCCGGGAGGCGAGTACGTGATCGAGGAACCCATTGAGTATGCTTATGAGGTTCAAGCTTACGTCAACTCGGAGAACTTTGTAGGCAAGATGACCATACCCTCGAAATCACTTATATCTTTGCTTGCTAGTTGCTCGCTCTTTTGCTATGCCCCGATGCCTACCACTTGCTATATCATGGCTCCCATATTGCCATGTCAAGCCTCTAACCCACCTTGTCCTAGAAAACTGTTGTTTGGCTATGTTACCGCTTTGCTCAGCCCCTCTTATAGCGTTGCTAGTTGCAGGTGAAGATGGAGTTTGTTCCTTGTTGGAACATGATATTGTGGGATATCATTACTATTATATCTCATTTACTTTAATGCACCTATATACTTGGTAAAGTGTGGAAGGCTCGGCCTTATGCCTGGTGTTTTGTTCCACTCTTGCCGCCCTAGTTTCCGTCATACCGGTATTATGTTCCTTGATTTTGCGTTCCTTACACGGTTGGGTTATAATGGGAACCCCTTGATAGTTCGCCTTGAATAAAACTCCTCCAGCAAGACCCAACCTTGGTTTTACCATTTTCCACCTAAGCCTTTTTCCCTTGGGTTCCGCGGACTCAAGGGTCATCTTATTTTAACCCCCCCCCCCCCGGGGGCCAGTGCTCCTCTGAGTGTTGGTCCGAACCGAGCTGCCTGCGGGGCCACCTCGGGGAAACTTGAGGTTTGGTTTTACTCATAGCTAGTCTCATCCGGTGTTGCCTTGAGAATGAGACACGTGCGACTCCTATCGGGATTTGTCGGCACAGCGGGTGGCTTTGCTGGTCTTGTTTTACCATTGTCGAGATGTCTTGTAACCGGGATTCCGAGTCTGATCGGGTCTTCCTGGGAGAAGGAATATCCTTCGTTGACCGTGAGAGCTTGTGATGGGCTAAGTTGGGACACCCCTACAGGGTTTTGAACTTTCAAAAGCCGTGCCCGCGGTTATGGGCAGATGGGAATTTGTTGATATCCAGTTGTAGAAAACCTAACACTTAACTTAATTAAAATGAATCAGCAGCATGTGTAGCCGTGATGGTCTTTTTTCGGCAGAGTCCGGGAAGAGAACACGGTCTCGTGTTATGCTTGAACGTAAGTAGTTTTAGGATCACTTCTTGCTGTTGTATCTTCTCGACCGTGCTTTGCTTCTCTTCTCGCTCTCATTTGCGTAAGTTAGCCACTATATATGCTAGTGCTTGTTGCAGCTCCACCTCACTACCTTTTCCTACCTATAAGATTAAATAGTCTTGATCGCGAGGGTGTGAGATTGTTGAGTCCCCGTGACTCACAGATTACTTCCAAAACCAGATGCAGGTGCCAATGATGCCAGCCCAGGGGATGCGACCAAACTCAAGTGGGAGTTCGATGAGGATTCGGGACGTTATTATGTTTCCTTTCCAGATGATCAGTAGTGGAGCCCAGTTGGGGCGATCGGGGATCTTATGCATTTGGGGTTGTCTTTATTTTGGTTCCATAGTCAAACCTTGATTGTATTCTGGATGATGTAATGCTATATTTATGTATTGTGTGAAGTGGCGATTGTAAGCCAACTCTTTATCTCTTTCTTATTCAGTACATGGGATGTGTAAAGATTACCCCTCTTGCGACATGCCTACAATGCGGTTATGCCTCTAAGTCGTGCTCCGACACGTGGGAGATATAGCCGCATCGTGGGTGTTACAAGTTGGTAATCAGAGCCTTCCCCGACTTAGGAGCCCCCTGCTTGATCGAATCGCTGGCGTTGTTGAGTCTAGAAAAATGTTTTGAGTCTTATAGGATTATATATATCGGAGAGTAGGATTCTTTTTACTCCTCAGTCCCTTCGTCGCTCTGGTGAGGCTTCCTGACGTAGAGTTTTGACTCTTCTCTTCTCAAATTTCACTAAAAAAATTAGGATCACACGGGTATCTTGGAATCGTTTCGATGGTTTTGTGACGAGAACATTGTTCTTGGTGCCTCCTGACATTTAGGGGTTGTGGCAGTGTCCCGGGGAGTTGAGCTCCGAGGTGTTGTCGTCACAATTTTATCATTGCAGTTCTGGAATACCTGAGTTCGCCGACATCGAAAATCTCCTTTATGCAGTTGTTGGTGAGATAACCTCGACGCCACCCAGTACTGGGGCGGGAGTTCGGGAGTATTGCCATAACTCGTATAACGGATGCTTTTCGAAGGTTGAGGTAAATGATTTCCGAAGGTTTCTTGGTTATGTGTTGAAGGATGGATACAGCTGGATGTAGGATTTGCTAGTTTTGGGTGAGATATTATGCTTCCCCTGTATCCCCAACACCTGATTGTATAACCAGAAAGTTTCGGGAGTTTAATAGGTGGGAATTCTTGTAGCTCTAGTATTTCTTCCGCAGATATTTGGTTTGTGATTGGGTAATCCTTACCAATTATTTGTTCATATCCGTACCTTGTTGTTTTATTCATCTATCTCCATCTAAGTGGCTTCTCAATTTATGGAAGTGTGATCATTTAATTTGGAATTCATTCATTCATTCTTGATCGAATGTTAAGGCTATATGTTGCAATTTCGATCCATTTGATTCAGCTTGAATATATGTCTTTCAAGATGCTAACGGATGTCACCCTCTTCAGGATGGCTCCTCCAACGCGTCAGAATCCGGAACCTCCGCCACCTCCTCCACCTCCGGAGGCATGGCAAGCTGTGATGGCCGCCACCAACGCCAACACGCAGATGCTTATGCAACTCTTGCAAGAGCGCAACCAAGGAAATCAAGGCCATGGCAACAATCAAGCTCAGTTTGCTACCCTCAACCAGTTCCTCGCAAACCAGCCGAAGTCTTTCAGTAACTGTGTCGAGGCCACAGACGCTGACGATTGGCTCGTGGATATCTGCAAACATTTTGAGTGTAGCAACATCAGGCCTGAGGACTTTGTCAAGTTTGCTTCGTTCCAACTCAAAGACCAAGCTGCTGAGTGGTATCAACAATACAAAGATTCCAGAGGAGGTCGTGTGATTGCCTGGGATGATTTCCGTCGAGACTTCAAAGCTCACCACATTCCTCAAAGTGTTGTTGAGAGTAAGCGTGAGGAGTTCCGCAATCTGAAGCAAGGCAGTATGTCTGTTTACCAATACAACATCATGTTCTAGAGGCTCGCTCGCTTCGCCAAACAAGACATCCCTGATGAGAAGAGCATGATTTATCAATTCAGAGGTGGCCATAGAGAAGATCTGCAACTAGCTCTTATGCTTTTTGAGCCGAAATAGTATGATGAGTTCTACAACATGGCACTAAAGCAAGAAGCCGCTCAGCTCAAGTGCGATGCATCTAAGAAGAGAGTCAAGAATGCAACTCCTTCTTCTTCAACTCAAGTGGCAGCTAAGCAGCAAAAGTTCTGGTTGCCTCCTCCTCCTCCGTTCCGTCAGCCTTACCAGCAGAAGAGTAAAGGTGGCAATGGATCTTCCCACCCACCCAACCCAAGCTTTCAGAACAAAGCTTCGTCTCATGCTCCAAGGTTAAGTGCTCCGTATCACCGTCCGCTCTCAGAGGTTACGTGCAACAAGTGTCAGCAGAAGGGTCGCTATGCAAACAAATGCTTCAACCAGAGGCGCCTTCTGCCTCCTCCTCCTCCTGTGAGATCTGCCAGCAATGCAGTGGTCAAGCATAATCCCAAGTTTGCAAAGGTCAACATGATGAACGCAGCTCACGCAGATGACTCTTCAGAAGTGATCATGGGTAACCTTCATGCTAACGATATTCCTACAAAAGTCCTTTTTGATACTGGTGCATCGCATTCTTTCATTTCAAGACCTTTTGTGGATATGCATGATTTGGTTACTCAAGTATTGTCAAGACCTCTATCTATTGTTTCTCCGGCCCGACAAATGACTTCTCAAGTATTCGTTCCGGATGTGTCTATCAAGATGGGCGACTATAAGTTTCTGTCTTCTCCTATTGTTCTTGGTGACTCGGATATTGATCTTATTCTCGGAATGGACTGGCTTTCTAAGCACAAAGCTCAGCTTGGTTGTGCTACCAGGCAGATTCAATTGACACACTCGTCTGAGGATGTGATCATCTTTGCCACTCGTGATGATACCATTCGACTGTTTTCTCTCAATGAGAAGGGCAAGTTGAATGCCATCTCTCAGATTCCAGTCGTTTGTGAATATCAAGACGTCTTTCCAGAAGAGCTTCCAGGAATGCCTCCTCACCGGCCAGTTGAATTCGTCATCGATCTTGAGCCTGGCACGGAACCTGTTTGCAAACGTCCTTACAAGCTTGGACCAGAAGAGTGAAGGAGCTGAAGAAACAACTCGATGTACAAGAGCGTATGGGTCTGATCCGACCAAGTTCTTCTCCTTGGGGTTGTGGTGTTCTTTTTGTCAAGAAGAAGGATGGCACGGACCGACTTTGTGTCGACTACCGTCCATTGAACAAGAAGACCATAAAGAACAAGTACCCACTTCCCAACATCAATGAGCTTTTCGAACAACTCAAAGGTGCTCAAGTATTCTCCAAGCTTGACCTCCGTATGGGCTATCATCAGATTCGCATTCGTGAACAAGATATCCCCAAGACAGCATTCAGAACAAGCTATGGTTCCTATGAATACACTGTCATGTCTTTCGGCCTTGTCAATGCTCCTCCAACATTCTCTCGCATGATGAACTTCATCTTCAACCCTTACACAAATGACTTCGTCTTGGTGTATCTCGATGACATTTTGGTCTTTTCCAAGAACAAGGAGGATCATGCCAAGCATTTGAGATTGGTGCTGGACAAACTCAGAGAACATCAGTTCTATGCGAAGTTTTCAAAGTGCGAGTTTTGGCTCGATGAGGTTCTCTACCTTGGGCATATCATCTCCGCCAAGGGCATAGCTGTTAATCCTGAGAAGGTGTCTGCAATTGTGAATTGGGAACCGCCTCAGAATGTGAAGCAGCTCCGCAGCTTTCCTTGGGCTCGCAAGCTATTGTCGAAGATTCGTTGAGAATTTCTCTAAGATCGCGAAGCCTCTTTCCAACCTCCTCCAGAAGCATGTGAAGTATGTCTGGACGCCTGAATGTGACATCGCTTTCAACACCCTCAAAGAGAAGTTAGTCACAGCTCCAGTTCTGACTCCTCCTGATGAATCCAAACCATTCGAGGTTTTCTGTGATGCTTCCCTGCAAGGTCTCGGTGCTGTGTTAATGCAAGAGAAGAAAGTTGTGGCCTATACCTCTCGCCAGTTGAAGCCCAACGAAAAGAACTACCCCACTCATGACCTCGAGTTGGCGGCAGTTGTCCATGCTCTTTTAACATGGAGACATCTCTTGTTGGGAAGGAAAGTGGACATCTTCACTGATCATAAGAGCCTCAAGTACATCTTCACTCAACCCAACCTCAACCTCAGGCAGACTCGTTGGGTCGAAATGATTCAAGAGTATAATCCGAGTATTGAATATACTCCAGGCAAGGCCAATGTCATTGCTGACGCTTTGAGCAGGAAGGCTTACTGCAACAGTTTGATTCTCAAGCCCTTCCAACCGGATCTTTGTGAAGCTTTCCGCAAACTTAATCTCCAAGTTTGTTCCTCAAGGATTCCTTGCCAACCTCCAAGTCTCTCCTACTTTGGAAGATCAGATTCATGAGGCACAACTTCTTGATGCAATGGTGAAGAAGGTGAAGAATGGGATTGCCAAGAGCCAACCCAAGTACAAGTGCTATCGCCTTGATGACAAAGATACTCTATTCTTCGAGGATCGCATTGTTGTTCCTAAGGGTGACCTTCGTAAAGTCATTATGAACGAGGCTCACAATTCACTCCTATCTATTCATCCTGGAAGTACAAAGATGTACCATGACCTCAAGCAGTCGTATTGGTGGACTCAAATGAAGCGCGAGATTGCTCAGTTCGTGAATGAATGTGATGTCTGCATAAGAGTGAAAGCAGAACACCAACGGCCAGCTGGTCTCCTCCAACCTCTTGCCATTCTAGAATGGAAGTTTGACCATATTGAGATGGACTTCGTGACTGGATTTCCCAAGTCCAAGCGTGGCAATGATGCTATCTTTGTTGTCATCGACAAGCTCACTAAAGTGGCTCATTTTCTTCCTATCAAAGAATCTATCATAGCAGCTCAGTTGGCAGAGCTATATACCTCCAAGATTGTCTCCTTGCACGGCATTCCGCAGTTGATATCTTCAGATCGTGGAAGCATCTTTACCTCTAAGTTCTGGGATTCCTTTCAGAAGGCCATGGGCACCAACATTCGCTTCAGCACAGCCTTTCATCCTCAAACTAGTGGACAAGTCGAGCGAGTAAATCAAATTCTTGAAGATATGCTCAGGGCTTGTGTCATTTCCTTCGGTATGAAGTGGGAAGATTGTCTTCCATATGCCGAGTTCTCCTACAACAACAGCTTCCAAGCGAGTTCGGGCAAGGCCCCATTCGAGATTCTCTATGGCAGAAAGTGTCGTACTCCTCTTAATTGGTCAGAGACTGGTGAACGCCAACTTCTTGGAAATGACTTGATCACAGAGGCTGAAGAAATGTGCAAAGTCATTCGTGAAAATCTCAAAGCCGCGCAATCGCGCCAGAAGAGTTACTATGATATCAAGCATCGTGACTTTGCTTTCAAGATCGGAGACCATGTCTACCTCCACGTCTCTCCAATGAAAGGTACTCGTCGCTTCAGTATCAAAGGGAAGCTTGCCCTAGATACGTGGGTCCTTTCAAGATCATTGGCAAAAGAGGCGATCTCGCCTATCAACTTGAGCTTCCATCCAACTTTGCAAATGTTCACGACGTGTTTCATGTGTCTCAGCTTCGCAAGTGTTTCAAGACTCCTGACCGCACCATCAGCTTCGAAGAGATTGATCTCCAAGAAGACATATCTTATCATGAGCATCACGTTGCTATTCTTGAAGAAACTGAGCACAAGACTCGCAACAAGTCAATCAAATTCCAAAAAGTGAAGTGGTCACACCATTCCGACCAAGAGGCCACCTGGGAACGCGAGGACCACCTCCGTTCCGAATATCCACAGTTTTTCCAGTCCTAGATCTCGGGACGAGATCCTTTCATAGTGGTGGAGTGTTGTAACGCCCCGTATGAAACTTGCCATATTTGTTTTCCAACTCTTGCCATTTTCGGCTCTAAGTTATGATATTTCCCTCGTGGTTGGGTTTTGTCTTCGTTTTGCATTTTTTCCAAGTCATGCATCTCATATCATGTCATCATGTGCATCGCATTTGCATACGTGTTCGTCTCATGCATCCGAGAATTTTCCCCGTTGTCAGTTTTGCATTCCGGCACTCCTATGTCCTTCGGCGTCCCCTTTTGCCTTTTTTCGTGTGTGGGTGTTAAACGTTCGCGGATTGGACCGATATTTGCCAAGCGGCCTTGGTACACTACCGGTAGACCGCCTGTCAAGTTTCGTGCCATTTGGAGACCGTTTGATACTCCAACGATTAACCGGGGAACCGTAAAGGCCTTGTGTGTGTTGCAGCCCAACACCCCTCCAAAGTGGCCCAAAACCCATCCAAACCCCCTTCATCCTCTCGGTTGTTCGACCACGATCGCGTGGCCGAAAACCGCACTCCATTTGGACTCTCCTAGCTCCCTCTACCTATAAATATGTGCACCCCTCCGAATTTTTTCGGGCGAAACCCTAGCAAACCTCCCTCCTCGCCGCTGGACACGTCCGCCCGCCGCCGACCGACGAACCGGAGCCTGCCATGTGTCATCCACCGCCGCCTCTGCCGACCGGCCCGTCTGTCCCGTGGCCGGCCCGCCCGCGCCCGACCGGGCCGCGCCCCATCGCCGCTCTCCACCCGTGCCTCGCTCGCGCCGCCCGGCTCTGTCGCCCGCCGCCATCGCCGCTCCGCCACGCCGCCCGCCTCCACGGCCGCCGCCCGGCTGTCGCTGGCAGGGCGCCACCCCCGCGCCAAGCTCCGTCGGCCGCCGTCCTCTGCCTCCTCGTCGCGCCGCCCGAGGACGAGGTCCCCATCTTCGGCGAGCCGACTCCGGCCACCTCCTCCCGACGAGCTCCGGCGAGATCCACTCAACTCCGACGATCCTCGGGAACCGTGCACCCAAATCTAGATCGGATCCGAAACCCTAGATTGACCTCTTCTTTTCCACCAAGTCCCCTTTTCTGGTTATTTTTATGCTCCATTCATCATGCCATAACTCTGTGCTCGGTGGTCCGTTTTGTGCATATGAGATATCAAAATGTTCATCTAGATGTCCTCTTCATTTTGTTCCATTGCACCATGCTTGTTTGAGTCCATATTGATACCTAAAATGCTGTTGCAAGAGTGCTATAAAATGTTAGTTCCTGATTCTTATCAGATTATGAGCTTTTGTCATTTTTGCCATGATTAATGTGTGCTGCATATGAGCATGAGCTCTACCTGTGTTTTGGGCTATGCCATGCCATCTTTACAGGGGTGTATGCCATGTATTTTTATGATCAATGTGGTGACTAGCACAAGCATGCAAAGTAGCTCTCGTGATGTTGCTGATTTCAGGGACTTAGAATTTCACTAAGTCATTTCCCTGTTGTTATTTTTATGCCATGTATTCATGTTGCTACAGAGTGATCCATGCCTCTTTTGAGTATGTTCAGTAAGGATGATTTGAGCATATGGTTATGCTCTATCCATCCATGTCCTTGTTTGCATTTATGGAGTACCCTAGCATGACTCAATCTTGCTCTACTTTTGCTATAAAATGTTCCTGGCAGATTGTTTACGTGTTAATCAATTTTGCCAAGGTTGTTGTAGTTGATCCATGCATGCTATGAGATGGTTCTTGCCATGGTTAGCTTCTTGAACATGTCTTCTTGCTGGTGTATGCTTAGCTTGTCATGCAATGCCTTGTGTTGAGTGCATCGAGCTCGCAAACATGCCTACGTAACTCTGTTTTGCCATGTCCAGTTTTCTGCTAAGTCTGAATCTGTTAACGAAACTTGCTATGTTTACATGGGTGCCATCATATCTTCTGATCCTTTTGGCTTATGGTCAGTAAGGGACTTTTGTTATATGCTTTGAGTAGATTCATGCCATGCCTTTGTTTGCTATGTTCTGTTCCTGTAGCATGTTGTTATCTTGCTCTAAACATTGCTTCCTGATGTTAATTCCTGACATGTTGTATTTTCACTAAGTCTGTGAAGCTGATATCTTTTGCACTTTTGCCATGCTTGTTTGAACCTGCTATTGTGAGATTTAGCCGTATCTCAGTGTTCATCTTTTGTCAAGCATCTTGAGTAGATCACTGCCATGTGCTTTGTTGCTATGTTAGAGTGCAGTAGCTTAGTTTCTTGTTGCATTTTAGATGGCATCGTGCTGTTAATCGCAGAATTGTGCCATTCTTGTTTTGCTTGCCATTTGCAAACCGTGCATCCGATTCCGGTGATCTTTATATCGATTTCGACCGAAATCAACTCATCTTTCCAGCGGCGCACTTGGTTTGCCAAGTTGAGGCCTGGTTCAATCTTTTCCTTCCGGAGCACGCATATGCATTGCATATTACATCCCGCATATCATGCCATGTTTTGCATCATGTTGCTTGCGCATTGCACCGTGGTCAATTGTGGTTTCCTTTGCTTGTGTTCTTGCTTGGGTAGAGCCGGGAGACGAGTACGTGATCGAGGAACCCGTTGAGTACGCTTACGAGGATCAAGCTTACGTCAACTCGGAGAACTTTGCAGGCAAGATGACCATACCCTCGAAATCACTTCTATCTTTGCTTGCTAGTTGCTCGCTCTATTGCTATGCCGCGATACCTACCACTTGCTATATCATGCCTCCCATATTGCCATGTCAAGCCTCTAACCCACCTTATCCTAGCAAACCGTTGTTTGGCTATGTTACCACTTTGCTCAGCCCCTCTTATAGCGTTGCTAGTTGCAGGTGAAGATGGAGTTTGTTCCTTGTTGGAACATGATATTGTGGGATATCATTACTATTATATCTTGTTTACTTTAATGCACCTATATACTTGGTAAAGGGTGGAAGGCTCGTCCTTATGCCTGGTGTTTTGTTCCACTCTTGCCGCCCTAGTTTCCGTCATACCGGTGTTATGTTCCTTGATTTTGCATTCCTTATGCGGTTGGGTTATAATGGGAACCCCTTGACAGTTCGCCTTGAATAAAACTCCTCCAGCAAGGCCCAACCTTGGTTTTACCATTTGCCACCTAAGCCTTTTTCCCTCGGGTTCCACGGAGTCAAGGGTCATCTTATTTTAACCCCCCCCCCCGGCCAGTGGTCCTCTGAGTGTTGGTCTGGACCGAGCTGCCTGCGGGGCCACCTCGGGGAAACTTGAGGTTTGGTTTTACTCGTAGCTAGTCTTATCCGGTGTTGCCCTGAGAACAAGATACGTGCGACTCCTATCGGGATTTGTCGGCACATCGGGTGGCTTTGCTAGTCTTGTTTTACCATTGTCGAGATGTCTTGTAACCGAGATTCTGAGTCTGATTGGGTCTTCCTGGGAGAAGGAATATCCATCGTTGACCGTGAGAGCTTGTGATGGGCTAAGTTGGGACACCCTTGCAGGGTTTTGAACTTTCGAAAGCCGTGCCCACGGTTATGAGCAGACGGGAATTTGTTAATATCCGGTTGTAGAAAACCTGACACTTATCTTAATTAAAATGAATCAACAGCGTGTGTAGCCGTGATGGTCTCTTTTCGGTGGAGTCCGGGAAGAGAACACGGTCTCGTGTTATGCTTGAACGTAAGTAGTTTTAGGATCACTTCTTGATCTTGTAGCTTCTCGACCGTGCTTTGCTTCTCTTCTCGCTCTCATTTGCGTAAGTTAGCCACTATATATGCTAGTGCTTGCTGCAGCTCCACCTCACTACCTTTTCCTACCTATAAGCTTAAATAGTCTTGATCGTGAGGGTGTGAGATTGCTGAGTCCCCGTGACTCACAGATTACTTCCAAAACCAGATGCAGGTGCCGATGATGCCAGCCTAGGGGATGCGACCAAACTCAAGTGGGAGTTCGACAAGTATTCGAGACGTTATTATGTTTCCTTTCCAGACGATCAGTAGTGGAGCCCAGTTGGGGCGATCAGGGATCTTATGCATTTGGGGTTGTCTTTATTTTGGTTCCGTAGTCAGACCTTGATTGTATTCTGGATGATGTAATGCTATATTTATGTATTGTGTGAAGTGGCGATTGTAAGCCAACTCTGTATCTCTTTCTTATTCAGTACATGGGATGTGTAAAGATTACCCCTCTTGCGACATGCCTACAATGCGGTTATGCCTCTAAGTCGTGCTCCGACACATGGGAGATATAGCCGCATCGTGGGTGTTACAACAGACTAGGCACCATGGCACGGTGTACCAAGCGTAGGTCCATCCATCGAGGTGGGCTTGGGAACCCTGCATACATCGTTTGGGGCC
This sequence comes from Triticum aestivum, assembly GCF_018294505.1. Lineage (NCBI taxonomy): Eukaryota > Viridiplantae > Streptophyta > Magnoliopsida > Poales > Poaceae > Triticum > Triticum aestivum. Next base: position 51,558,169 of record NC_057800.1, read on the forward strand.
GTGAGCGACACCTCGGCCGGATCTCCCTGCAGATGGAACCCGAATAGGTGATAAACCTGGACGAGAGACTTGTGTGGTTAGTCAGGTCGTGGCCGACTCCCTCGCCAGGCTTCCGCTTGAAGGTTCCGAGATACACAACGTGTACATGGTGGTAAGTGGCGAGAGCGTGTGTGAAGAAGTACACCCCTGCAGGGTTAACATCATCTATTCGAATAGCCATGTTCGTGATAAAGGACTTCTGGGTTGCCTGTACAGTTCATACACAAGTGAAAGTGGATACTCTAAAACTCGCAAGATAAGTGTGAGTGTTGTGGATGGCCTTCTCGTAGGGAGACGGGAGCGGATCCATAGCGGTGTATTGATATGGTGAATATGTGGACTCGTGTGCGCCACCAAAAGAGTTACTTGCAGTCGTAGTTCAGGTTAGCCACTGAGTCAAAGCTGGCTTGCTGCAGTTAAACTCCACCACCGCTTTGTTGATAACGATGCATATGTAGATAGTTCTGATGTAAGTCTTGTTGGGTACATTTGTACTCACGTTTGCTTATTTTATGTTTTGTAGAGAGACTTCAGTCTCGCTAGTAGTTCCGTGTGGACTTCGACGTTTAGCTTGTTACCTCAGCTACGATCTTGTACCCCCCGGGAGGGTCTTGTAGATAGTCAAGCTTCTCAGCCTTTTTCATTTGTAGTTGTCTGTACTCAGACATGTTTAAGCTTCCGCTTGTGCTATTGCTTGTATGACTTGATTGCTGGGTCATGAGACCCATGTTTGTAATATCTGGCTCTTCGGAGCCTAATGAATAAATACTTGAGTCGTAGAGTTTTGTTGTGATGCCATGTTGTATTTACACATATCGAGCATATTGTGTGTATGACTGAAATGCTTGGTATGTGTGGGATCCGACAACCTAGTTGTCTATCATTGGTAGCCTCTCTTATGGGGAAATGTAGTCTAGTGCTTCCACTGAGTCCTGCTAGCCTACTACAGCCCGGGTTCCCGGAGTCCTATTAGCCCAGTTGCTACAGCCTGGATTCACACGCTGATGACCGACACGTTCGATGCTGGTTCATGTATGCATGTCCCTGTAAGTTAGTGCCACTTTGGGTTCATGACTAGTCATGTCGGCCCGGGTTCTCTGTCATATGGATGCTAGCGACACTATCATATACGTGAGCCAAAAGGCACAACCGGTCCTGGGCCAGGTAAGGTGGCACCTGTGGGAAAACCGTGCGTGAGGCCGCAAAGCGATATGATGTGTTACATGCTAGATCGATGTGGCTTAGGATCAGGGTCCTGACAACCTGTAGGATTACCAAGCCAAACTGGTCGAAGTCGTGTCTAGAAATGCTTTAGTTATGTAAGGGAATTGATTGTGGAAGGGAACGTAAGGCTCTTTTTACCCCTTTACCTTATGCCCTTCTGATCTGAGTCAACCTCTTCTTTTCTAAAGGGATTAAGAACTAGGCCTTCTCATCTATCTATCAGGATGACGAGTTACTATGATAGAGACTTATAGGATTGATGGATTCAAGCCTTAGTTCAGTTCTTATTACTTTCGCATGTTGACAGTTGGTCTCGGAACCTTGATATTGTGATGTTAAGTGGTTATGCCACTATTTTGCATGATGTCTCAAATCTTTTTGAGCATTTACAGCTGTTATGTTGTCCGAGTCATCCCAGGTTTCTAAATAGTCTGATGCATTTGCAACTTCCTTCGTTCTGTTCCCGATGTCCTTTTGGGCCAGATTAAGCACACCAAACGGTCAGTTGAGGTACTCTGTTGCCTCGACATATATGTTCGAGCTATTGTTATGACCCTAGGTGTCTTAGAGGACCACTTAGTAATCTAGCAATACTTTGCATCCCCAGTGTGATGATTCTGGCCATTTTTCTCGAAAGCATCCCTTGATGCCATTTAGTTAGTAGGTATTCCATCTTTGGGTTTTTGAACCCGAGATTCACTCTACTTACCTCGTGTTGATAGTGTTGCTCGTACCTTTAGGATATTAGTAACCTTTGTGATAGTCTTTGATGTCCGTGATATATCATTCTTCCAAATACCATGAGCCATTATGGCAGAAGCTCGTTGAGCCAATGATCACAACAAGAGTGCTCTTGATGAGTTCTCCATTCAAAAATTGTGAATCTGCCAGTCCTTCCTCTTCTGCATGGGTTATCTGGAAGAAAGTTGTTGAGCTTCGCTCGACATACTAATCTATGCATCCACAACTCAAAAAAACATATGTTCCTTTGAGTTGTCCCTCTTTAGTTGTATCTTGACCTACGTCTATCAAGTGATAGTCAGGAATAGTTGTGCCATCGTGTTCGTCAGTGTCTATTATTCTTGTGGTTCGTCAAGCCATTTTGTTCTGGAATGACTAGGAGAAACAAACTCCAGCACCTTATCCATTTCTAGGAATGGGTCAAAGCAGTTGTATTCCGCACATCAAAATGCAATCCAGCTTTGGTCTATTCTACCCTGAAGTATTACCCACTTTATGTCAGGAATGTCATGAGAATTGCACCTTCCCTTATGAATTCTTGATGTAGTGATACTTCTCGCCATCATCATTCGTTCCTTGGTTCCGTGTTGTTGCAACCGGAATACCGACAAGTGAACCGTGATGTGTGAAATCAATACTCCTAGCAACCCCATTGCTTGGTGGTTAATCAACGATAATCTCATTCTTGGTGTGTTGATTATGGAATCATCATTCTAAGATTGACCGTGCTATGTAGTCCTTATTTCTGGTGCACTCTTCGATCAAGAGTTGGGATTGTGTCTATCCTTGCTTATTTGATCATATCATCTTGCCTAAAGAGCAAGATTGATCTCGAGCTTAGTAACATGTCGGTGGTTCGTGATTTTTTGAATATCTTCTCAAAAGTATTACCAGGTTGTTCCCTGACCGTTATGTTGAGCTCGTGATCAAGTTGGTTTTCCTCTAAACCAGCCATTCTCCAAGAATCTTTGTTGGATACCCCTGAGCTAGTTGGTCAAGCTAAACAACAACTTGGAGAGTTGGAAGATAAAAGCTTACCTGACTTAGTTCATCCCTGAGGGATATCTTGTGTGTGTGTTGAAGAAAGATGATATCCTCATCAATTGGTCCTCGTGATCCGTGATCGGGTCTATTGTCTTGTCTAAACCTTGATTTGAGTATGGGCTATTGTCAAATCAAATCAGAACCAACGATGTTCATAATGTTGTCTTACTCGTGATTGTTTCCTCGAGCATACACCATTATATCTTTCGGGTCTGACCAATGCTATCATCTTGTTCACATAATTTTGGAATTCCACTTATATGGAAACCTGGATAAATGTTCTTGAGCTCATCAGCATCATTGTGTCTCATCCATGATTCGTGTTGAACATCCAACTAGTATTAGAAACTTCTATAAGAATTATCTTCGTGTTCGCTGAACTATACTGTAAAAAGTGTTTGGACTTTGTTGCCGTATTATGAGGCGCAATGAAGCCCCTGGCAGATTAAAGCGTACCAAAGTGTATGGGTGTGATTTGAGAAGATTATCAAAAGAGCAAACTAGTGCCCCAGAAATTGGGCTGCAAACTGTTTCCATTATAGTTTGATTAATACGTCAAAGCGTATTTGTACAAGTAGTGCAATAAGCAACAGGGCTATTTAATATGCCACAACCAAGGGAGAGCTGTGTGCGGGTCCTGAAAATGGGTAGAGTGATCGTTAAAAATACCACCTAGAAATTCCCTTATACGTCAGCGCTTTGTGTTGTCTTGGTGTATCTATCCTTTCGAAAGGACATGCGATCAGGCCGCCAGGAAGGGCCTGTGGAAAAGAAACCTGAAAAGGAGAAAAGAAAATAAAAAAAGTGAAAGTATGTGTGTCCAGGGGAGGTCGAGCCGTATTATGGATCACACTCTAGCTATGCCTTCGTCTATGCCCATGGTATTTTGAGTGTGTTGTTATGTACGCGCGGCGCGAACGCCGCCGCTTGGTAGGGTCTGGGACGGAGGCCAAATTGCTAGTTGAGATCTTGACGAGCTGGGCAGTCCTAACACAGAGTAGTCTGGACTCGTTTGATAGTGTCCGGGAGTATGGTCGCCGAATTAAGGTTCTGCTTGTGGAGGCCGCTCTGTACCTCTGTTGCCAGGGCAGTAGTGTGCTCCTCGGTACGGAGGGAGCGCTTCGTGTTTCCATTGACTGTTATGACACTACGTGGTCCGGGCATCTTGAGCTTGAGATAAGCATAGTGCGGCACCGCATTGAATCGGGCAAACGCAGTTCGTCCGAGCAGTGCGTGATAGCCACTGCGGAAGGGGACAATAGCGAAGATTAACTCCTCACTTTGGAAGTTGTCCGGAGATCTGAAGACGACCTCCAATGTGATTGAGCCCGAGCAGCGGGCCTCTACACCTGGTATAACTCCTTTAAAGGTAGTTTTGGTGGGCTTGATCCTTGATGGATCGATGCCCATTTTGCGCACTGTATCCTGGTAAAGCAGGTTGAGGCTGCTGCCACCGTCCATGAGGACTCGTGTGAGGTGAAATCCATCAGTTATTGGCTCGAGGACTAGTGCGGCTGACTCGCCATGAAGGATACTGGTCGGATGGTCCCTGCGATCGAAGGTGATCGGGCATGATGACCATGGGTTGAATTTTGGGGCGACTAGCTCTATCGCATAGACGTCCCTGAGCGCGCGCTTGCGCTCCCTCTTGGGGATATGGGTAGCGTATATCATGTTCACCGTTTTGATTTGAGGGGGAACTTCTTCTGTCCCCCTGTGTTCGGTGGATGGGGCTCCTCGTTGTCGTTCTTGCTTTGCGACCCCTTCTTCTTGTCTTCGGCATTTAACTTGCCGGCCTGTTTGAAGACCCAACAACTCCTGTGGGTATGATTGGCTGGTTTATCAGGGGTGCCATGGATCTGACACGGACGGTCGAGTATGCGGTCCAGGCTGGAAGGGCCCTGATTATTTCTTTTATATGGCTTCTTCCGCTGACCGAACTTGGAGCCACTGAATCCGGCGTTGACCGACGTGTCATCGGTATTATCACCGTTGCTTCGACGCTGGTGTCTATTGCTTCGGGGCTTGTCGTTGCTATTTCTGGCTTTCGAAGTGCCGGGTTCACTTGTATTGTTATTGCTACGGGCTAGCCAGCTATCTTCGCCTACGCAAAAGCGGGTCATAAGTGTTGTGAGGGCTGCCATGGACTTTGGCTTTTCTTGGCCGAGGTGTCGGGCGAGCCATTCATCCCGGATGCTATGTTTAAATGCCGCTAGGGCTTCGGCATCCGGATAGTCGATGATCTGGTCCTTTTTGGTTAAGAATCTACTCCAGAATTTCCTGGCTGACTCTCCGGGCTGTTGGATTATGTGACTTAAGTCGTCGGCATCCGGAGGTCAAACATATGTACCCTTGAAGTTGTCAAGGAAGGCTTCTTCCAAGTCCTCCCAGCTGCCAATGGAGTTTTCAGGCAGGCTGTTCAGCCAGTGCCGGGCTGCCCCCTTGAGTTTTAGGGGGAGGTATTTGATGGCATGAAGATCATTGCCGTGGACCATGTGACTATGGAGAATAAAGTCTTCAATCCATACCTCAGGATCTGTGGTTCCATCATATGATTCGATATTAACGGGTTTGAACCCTTCTGGGAATTCATGTTCCATTACTTCATCAGTGAAGGAGAGGGGGTGTGCGGCGCCTCTATATCGGGCCAGGTCGCGATGTAGTTCGGATGGAGTTCGTCTGTGATTTTCGGCTCGGACGTAATTGTGCTTGCCATGTTCGGCTTGATAGTCATCGCCGCGCGTCGAGGCACGCCCCTGTGATTCGTAGATCGATCTGGCTAGACCTGCTTTATTCTTCAGGCCCTGCCGGAGATCATACGTCTATCCCTGAGCAGTTTTGTCCCTGCCTTTACGGTGAGGTAGGGCGGGCTGGTGTTCGGCTTGTGTTGCTGCTTTGTCCCGGCCACGTGGTGGTCGGTCACCCGCAATGTGCGCTGATGGCACGGGCTCCACCGCCTCATCATCGAATTGAGGTAGTAATTTGTGCTTTGGGTAACTTTTGAGTGGTTGCTTGAGGCCATATTCCTCATCTTCCAGGACATTAGTCCATCTATCATTGAGAAGATCTTGATCAGCTTGAAGCTGTTGCTGCTTCTTTTTTAGTCTCCTTGCAGTGGCTATTAGCCGGCGCTTGAAGCGCTCCTGCTCGAGAGGTTTCTCAGGCACAATAAAATCCTCGTTGCTGAGGCTCACCTCATCCTCGAAGAGTGGAAGATAATTACTATCCTCCGAGTCTTCATGCACGGCCTGTTCATCAGGGCTGACCCGCCCATCTTCCCGTTTGGCTTGTTCGGAGGTTGGCTGAACGAGGTCTTCATTTTCTCCAGCATCGTCTAGAGTATTGTTTTCTCCTGTGTCGGTATTGCTACCTTTTTCACGGTGTGACTTAGAGCGGCGTCATTGTCGTCGGCGCTTTGGCTGTATCGCAGGGGGTTTATATTCCAATGGGTCTTCTTTGTCATCGCCGTTAACTTCTTTGGGTCTGTCCACCATGTATACGTCATAGGAGGAGGTGGTCGTCCGGCTCCCTGTAAATGGCGGGTCTTGGGCCTGCTCCTCTTCAGCATCGTCGTCCATACCGTCGATGTCTCCGGAGTCGTAGTCGAGCAAGTCGGTTAGATCTTCGACAGTGGCTATTAAGTGGGAGGTGGGTGGGAAGAGAGATTCTCCGTCATCAGCCCCCAGTTCAAACCGGATATAATTCGGCTGTGAGTCCCCTGCTAAAGAGAGGGTTTTAAATGAGTTTAGCACATTGCCTAAAGGTGAGTGCTGGAAGATGTCCGCGGAACTAAATTTGACGATCGGCGCCTGGTAAGGCTCGGCGGACGCGGATGCACGTAGTTCGAAACTGGTGGCCGAAGATGGATCCGGGGGTCCGGTGACGCAGGCCTCGCTCGAGGTTGGGTATGTGTGCGGCTCCAACGCCACTAAGTCTACGGCTTCCGTGGCGGGGTTCAGCTTCCCATCTTCGGATGGCGCAAGCTGCTCCGGATCTAGGGCCAGAGCGCTTACAGGCGCGATCTTCTGGGTATGATCTGATGATAGATTTAGGTCATGTTCATCGCAGTGGTAGGGAGCGGCTTCCATGGGCTCGAATCCGTCAAAGATCAAGTCTCCGCGGATATCAACGACGTAGTTCAAGCTTCCAAATCTGACCTGACGGCCAGGGGCGTAGCTGTCGATCTGCTCTAGATGGCCAAGCAAGTTGGCCCGCAGTGCGAAGCTGGCGAATACAAAGATCTGGCCAGGGAGAAAAACAACTCCCCGGGCAGTGTTGTTGTAGATGATGGATAGAGCCATCGAACCTTCTGATGACGGTACAGCAGAACTCTCAATGAAAGAATCAATGTCGGTCTCAAAACCGGCGGATCTCGGGTAGGGGGTCCCGAACTGTGCGTCTGAGGTTGATGGTAACAGGAGACAGGGGACGCAATGTTTACCCAGGTTCGGGCCCTCTTGATGGAGGTAAAACCCTACGTCCTGCTTGATTAATATTGATGAGTATGGGGGTTACAAGAGTTGATCTACCACGAGATTGTAATGGCTAAAACCCTAGAAGTCTATCTATGTGATTATGATTGTCCCTACGGACTAAACCCTCCGGTTTATATAGATACCGGAGGGGACTAGGGTTATACAAAGTCGGTTACAGAGAAAGGAATCTTCATATCCGAACACCAAGATTGCCATCCACGCCAAGGAGAGTCCCATCCGGACACGGGTGAAAGTCTTCGGTCTTGTATATTTATGGCCCAACAGTCCGGCCCATGTCCAACAGGTCGGACGCCTGAGGACCCCTTAGTCCAGGACTCCCTCACCCCCTCTTTCCCTCCCTCTCTCCCTCTCTTTCCTTCCCCCTTCCTCCTCCTAGTAGGACTAGGAAAGGGGAGTCCTACTCCTACTAGGAGGAGGACTACTCCCCTCCTTGGCGCACCACCAAGGGTCGGCCGGCCTCCCTCCTTGCTCCTTTATATACGGGGGCAGGGGGCACCCCATAGACACACAAGTTGATCATTGATCTCTTAGCCGTGTGTGGTGCCCCCTCCACCATAATCCACCTCGGTCATATCGTCGTGCTGCTTAGGCAAAACCCTGCGCCGATAGCTACATCATCACCGTCATCATGCCGTCGTGCTGACAAAGCTCTCCCTCGACACTCAGCTAGATCAAGAGTTCATGGGACGTCACCGAGCCGAACGTGTGCAGATCGCGGAGGTGCCATACTTACGGTACTAGGATCGGTCGGATCGTGAAGACGTACGACTACATCAACCGCGTTGTCATAACGCTTCCGCTTACGATCTACGAGGGTACGTGGACAACACTCTTCCCCTCTCGTTGCTATGCATCACCATGATAGATCTTGCGTGTGCGTAGGAATTTTTTTGAAATTACTGCATTCCCCAACAATAAGCTCTACGTTCACATACAACGGGTGCAAGCCGGTTTTGCACACGCGGAATACTCGGGTTAAACTTGATGAGCCTAGCATATGCAGATATGTCCTCGGAACACTGAGACCGAAAGGTCGAGCGTGAATCATATAGTAGATATGATCAACATAGTGATGTTCACCATTGAAAACTACTCCATCTCACATGATGATCGGACATGGTTTAGTTGATATGGATCACATAGTCACTTAGATGATTAGAGGGATGTCTATCTAAGTGGGAGTTCTTAATTAATATAATTAATTGAACTTAAATTTATCATGAACTTAGTCCTGATAGTATTTGCATATCTATGTTGTAGATCAATTGCTTGCGTATAGCTTCCCCATTTTATTTATGATATGTTCCAAGAGAAAACTATGTTGAAAGATGTTAGTAGCAATGATGCAGACAAGCTCCGTGATCTGAGGATTATCCTCATTGCTGCACGGAAGAATTATGTCCTTGATGCACCGCTAGGTGACGGACCTATTGCAGGAGCAAAGGCAGACGTTATGAATGTTTGGCAAGCTCGGTATGATGACTACTTAATAGTCTAGTGCGCCATCCTTTATGGCTTAGAACCGGGACTTCGAAAATGTTTTGAACGCCACGGAGCATATAAGGTGTTCCAAGAGTTGAAATTAGTATTTCAGACTCATGCCTGTATCGAGAGGTATGAGAACTCTAACAGTACTTTGCCTACAAGATGGAGGAGAATAGCTCAACCAGTGAGCATGTGCTCAGATTGTTTGGGCACTACAATTGCTTGAATCAAGTGGGAGTTAATCTTCCAGATAATATAGTGATTGACAGAGTTCTCTAGTCACTATCACCAAGTTACCGGAACTTAGCGATGAACTATAATATGCAAGGGATGACGTAAAATGATTCCCGAGCTCTTCACGATGCTGAAATCAGCGAAGGTAGAAATCAAGAAAAGCATCAAGTGTTGATGGTTGACAAGACCACTAGTTTCAAGTAAAAGGGCAAGGGAAAGAAAGGGAACTTCAAGAAGTATGGCAAGCAAGTTGCCACTCCCATGAAGAAACCCAAAGCTAGACCCCAAGCCTGAAACTGAGTGCTTCTACTACAAAGGAAATGGTCACTGGAAGCAGAACTACCCCAAATACTTGGCGGATAAGAAGGATGGCAAAGTGAACAAAAGTATATATGATATACATGTTATTGATGTGTACTTTACTAGTGTTCAAAGTAGCCCCTAGGTATTTGATACTGGTTCAGTTGCTATGATTAGTAACTTGAAACAGGAGTTAGAAAATGAACAGAGACTAGTTGAGGGTGAGGTGACGATGTGTGTTGGATGTGATTCCAAGGTTGATAGGATCACCATCGCACACTCCCTTTACCTTCGGGATTAGTGTTGAACCTAAAATAAATGTTATTTGGTGTTTGCGTTGAGCATAATATGATTGGATCATGTTTATTGCAAAATGGTTATTCATTTAAGTCAAAGAATAATTGTTATTCTATTTACATGAATAAAACCTTCTGTGGTCATACACCCAAGGTGAATGGTTTATTGAATCTCGATCGTCGTGATACACATATTCATAATATTGAAGCCAAAAGATGCAAAGTTAATAATGATAGTGCAACTTATTTGTGGCACTGCCGTTTAGGTCATATTGGTGTAAAGGGCATGAAGAAACTCCATGTTGATGGGCTTTTGGAATCACTTGATTATGAATCACATGATGCTTGCGAACCATGCCTCATGGGCAAGATGACTAAGTCTCCGTACTCCGGAACAATGGAGTGAGCAACTGACTTATTGGAAATAATACATATTGATGTATGCGGTCCGATGAGTGTTGAAGCTCGCGGCAGGTATCATTATTTTCTAAACCTTCACAGATGATTTGAGCAGATATGGGTATATCTACTTGATGAAACATAAGTCTGAAACATTGGAAAAGTTCAAAGAATTTCAGAGTGAAGTGGAAAATCATCGTAACAAGAAAATTAAGTTTCTACGATCTGATCATGGAGGTGAATATTTGAGTTATGAGTTTGGTCTTCATTTAAAACAATGTGGAATAGTTTCACAACTCATGCCACCTGGAACACCACAGCATAATGGTGTGTCCGAACATCGTAACCGTACTTTATTGGATATAGTGTGATCTATGATGTCTCTAATCGATTTATCACTATCATTTGGGGGTTATGCATTAGAGACAGTTGCATTCACGTTAAATAGGGCACCAATGAAATCCGTTGAGATGACACCATATGAACTGTGGTTTGGCAAGAAACCCAAGTTGTCGTTTCTTAAAGTTTGGGGCTATGATGCTTATGTGAAAAAGTTTCAACCTGATAAGCTCGAACCCAAATCGAAGAAATGCGTCTTCATAGGATACCCAAAGGAAACTGTCGGGTACACCTTCTATCATAGATCCGAAGGCAAGATATTCGTTGCTAAGAATGGATCCTTTCTAGAGAAGGAGTTTCTCTCCAAAGAAGTGAGTGGGAGGAAAGTAGAACTTGATGAGGTAACTGTATCTTCTCCCGAATTGGAAAGTAGTTCATCACAGAAATCAGTTCCACTGATGCATACACCAATTAGTGAGGAAGTTAATGATGATGATCATGAACCTTCAGATCAAGTTACTACCGAACCTCGTAGGTTAATCAGAGTAAGTTCCACACCAAAGTGGTACGGTGTCGGTGTCAAAACCGGCGGATATCAGGTAGGGGGTCCCGAACTGTGTGTCTAAGGCTGATGGTAACAGGAGGTGGGGGACACAATGTTTACCCAGGTTCGTGCCCTCTCAATGGAGGTAATACCCTACTTCCTGCTTGATTGATCTTGATGATATGAGTATTACAAGAGTTGATCTACCACGAGATCGTAGAGGCTAAACCCTAGAAGCTAGCCTATGATTATGATTGTTGTTGTCCTACGGACTAAACCCTCCGGTTTATATAGACACCAGAGGGGGCTAGGGTTACATGGAGTCGGTTACAGAGAAGGAGATCTACATATCTGAATCGTCAAGCTTGCCTTCCACGCAAAGGAGAGTCCCACCCAGACACGTGGCGAAGCCTTCAATCTTGTATCTTCATAGTCTAATAGTCCGGCCAAAGTATATAGTCCGGCTGTCCGAGGACCCCCTAATCCAGGACTCCCTCAATAGCCCCTGAACCAGGCTTCAATGATGATGAGTCCGGCGCGCAGATTGTCTTCAGCATTGCAAGGTGGGTTCTTCTCCAAATCCCGAGTACCTGTCATAACGAGTAGTGTCTGGCTTCCCATGAATGTTGCACTCCTTGGCTTATGTGCTTTAATAATGGCTATCCTCCATGTGTCGAGCGAATGCGAGAAGTCAGCGCATTTTTACATTTGCCACCCTAACCATGTAAGTAAATCGTCTATTTAAAGAGTCGGGGATCCTCAGATCCATATCACACCATCCTCCCACAGCGAGTATCCATCGGAGTGTGCCCGGAAAAGTCCATCCCATCATGGCCGGCCATCGCAGCTCCTCCCCTCACTCCCGTAGCACTAAGCCAGGCAATTGGGAGAAGTGTTCCGTCCCTCACAGCCAATTAGTAGAGTTGCGGACCCAGGGGTTTCTGCCTCCTGCGTATATGGTCCCCGTCCGAGCCAGACTAGCCACTTATAATGGCGGGGAGCAAGCGGAGAGCTTTCCCAACCCATCCAGGGGGAGAGGGTATGCCTTGTCCCTTACCTATTGAGGGGACTCGGATTTCCAATCCATCCGTTACTCCGCAGGCTCCTGGAATTCTATGGCCTCCAGCTGCATAACTTTACTCCCGCCTCCATATTACACATCGCCGGCTACATCGCCTTTTGCGAGCTATTTCTGGGCTGCGAAGCTCATTTCGAGCTATGAAAGAGGCTATTCTGCCTCATACCCCGTACACAGGAGGGGTCAATATATCAAGTGGGCGGAGCCGAAATATGGCGCATCGCCGGGACCGGATACCTGTCCAGTACTCCGAAGAAGACATCCGAAGACTGGCCTTCGGAGTGGTTTTATATGGAGGACGTCCCCCTTCCGGACCCTATTCGGATGGGCCTTCCTGAGTTTAATAATGCCCCTTTGAAGAAACGCCGCAGCTGGCACCCACGGAGCCCCCAGGAGGAAGATAACAGAGAGGTCCTTTACCTGATGGGCAGGATAAAACGCTGGCCAAATCAGGACTGACAATAATCGAGGTTATGTCAATATGTATAATGCGAGGGGTGTAGCCACTTCAGTATCGGGGGAAACCCATGTGGCACTTCAATGGAGAAGACGATGCCAACCACTGCGGTCGTAAAGGTCCGGACTCAGTCACTGCTCTAGCGAAAATACTGTCCGATTTGTACAAAGGAGAGGAAGAGGAGTTCATCCGCATTAAGCCACGGGATGGATTCTCCATGTACAACCCCCCAAACTGGGTGAGCTGCTACCTTTTACTCTAGACCTTCCCGCATTCTTCATCATAAATATTTACCTTGATATTTCATAGCAGGAACTGCGAAAAGCTGTGAGGGAGGTCCACATCCCGTCTCCACAGCCAGAGGACCCTGACCGGGCCCTCGACCCCGGACTCAAAGAAGATCCGGACATATTTGTGGAGCTCGTCGGCAGGACGTTCTATCAGTTAAGCTGAGACGGTGCCTTGGTGGCCATCATAGCCGATTATCCTGGCCTGCTCCCTGCATCACATGTAAGTAAAACCGGAGTCCCAACTTCCGGGAAGGATCCCTTTTTTGCACTTCACCCACCGCCCACATATTGCGTCTTACAGGGAAGGCCCTCGGGGCGCCATGCCGAAGCCGCGGTGACTCATCAACAAGGGGCACTGAAGCCTGGTAGGCTTAAAAGGAAGGCGGTCAGGACTAAGACGCCATTGCAGAGGTATGAAAAAAACCTGATCCGTGGTTGTCGTCTTTAAAATATAATAACGTCCATGGTTCCTGGCAGAAAAACGCTCGCCAGACCGTGTCCGGAGAGCCTGCCGGCCACGCCTCCACCAGTCGGACTCTAGAGCCGGACTTAGGGGCAGATGCTAACGTGGGGACAACACCGGATGTTCCTCCTAGAGAGGATGCAGATAGGCTGTCCTCTACGAATTCCGAAGTGGAGAGTGCCATGAATCACAGGCGTCACCAGGCCGTACTCCGCGACCCTGGTTTCTCCGAAGAGGCGTTCGATGCCTTCAACTCAGGAGACGTGTACATCCGAGCTGCTCAAAATGGCCTTGCCAGAGCCACGGACCAGTATGTAAAGGATATACGGGTAAGAAAATCTGATAATTATGTATATCAGTAGCCCCTGAGACTTGAAACAGTTGGCACAACTGATTTAAGGATCATTATATGCGTAGGTTCTTACGGAGAAGAATACCCAGTTGTCTCATGAGCTGGAGGAGTGCAAAGCCCAGTTGTGGGCCGCAGTTGCCGAAATTAAGGAGTCCAAGAAGGCCCCATCTGGTAACACTTGTCCTGATCGAAAAGAATGAAATGACATGTACCAGGTAGTATTCGGCATGCATGCAAATCTAACAATAGATTCTGCAGATAATCCCGGAGTGAATTTGAAGATCGTGCGAGGGGATGAGCAACATGCTCAACGACAGCTAGAGGCTGGCGAGCGCATGCTTACCCGGGTTAGGTGGGAGAAAAACGATCTCCAAGATGCCAATACCCGGCTGGGCGTTGAACTGAAAGATGTTCGGGCCCAGCTCGCTTACTCCATAAAGGAGAATAAGAGGCTTCGACGCGGCATTTTTAGTAAGTGCTTGAACAAACTTTTATAGAGTTCGATGAGGAAACCGGCTAACAGAGTTATATTTGTAGGTATGCTGACGGGTCGTCCTGAAGAGGAGATGCCCGAATCTGCGGGCGATCTTCTGCAAGAGCTCTCACAACTGCACAAACAAGTTCGGCAGGTGATGCAGGGCATTGCCCAGGCCTTGTGGCCATCCGCCTCCCTGCCAGGAGGTATGGGGGAGCTCGTAGAGATGCTCAAGGGAGCGCAGCTGCGCTTTCGATTATGGAAGATATCTGCCTGCCGACAAGGTGCAAGGGAAGCCTGGTCCATGGTGAAGACGCGATATACCAAGGCTGACCCAAACCACATGGCCGAGGTCGGACCTATGGGGTCTGATGGGAAAGAGATCCCCGTTAGTCTGGTATATGACCAGGTAAAATTAGCCGCAAAGTATTCCCAACAAGATTGTAGGCTAGATAGCATGTTGGATGGTATAGAAGAAGAATTTAGTCAGTCTAAGTGACTGTGTACTTCAAGTGACATATTTTTGTCCCTAGCCGGACTGTAAATCATTTTTCATGGCGGACCTTTTCGCTTCGACCTCCAAACCCGACAGTCCGGAGTGTATCTGAATACCCGCTCAGTTATGTAAAAACCGGGGTACGCGTGGAAACCAGGCGTAGGGGTCATAAGGGCTTGAACAGACAAGTACTCAACTAGCTATGTTATATTACATGGATAGTAAGAAACATCTTCCAGGGAGAATAGTTCCTTTAAGGGTTTCTTTCCCTGGGTACGCATGCATTAATGTGCATGTCCGAACTGCGAAAAGAGACACAGGATATAAACATCTGGGGGCATGTATTGCAATAAGTAAAAGTCATCTTTTGTTCACCGATCGAATATTCCCTTAAGAACGCTAGCTTTCAGCTTCACCCAGTCTGAGGTACACATCCGGCTGACCCGGCAGTAACAATCGCAGAGGTGCTCCCCTTATGCCCTAGCCGAATTAACGGGGACATAGGGCATAAACACAAGAGCCAGGCAACCCAGCATGGCCAAAACTTAAGTCATATCGATGCATATAATGGCGAAGAAAAAGTACATGTGGAAAAGTAACACATTTGCAGGGGGCATAGAGCCCGAAACATAATTATATTAAGCTTCTGTATAAGAAGCCCCCAGGTGTAATGAGCACGCATGGCGCGTCAAGATTGTGTAGTCAAGACACATTTTAACCTTTTAAGGTCGTGAAGAAAAATGGAAGAAAGAAAGAAAGACAGATAGCGGATATATATAAAAAAGGCGGAGGTAAGGAGACGAACACATAGTCCGGCACTAGGCATAGAACCTTCAGAGTCTGGCCGCGTTCCATGGGTTTGGCTCGAGTCGATTGTCCGATGCATCACGCAGACGGTACGCTCCACCGGTTAGAACTTTGTCGATGATGAAGGGACCTTCCATTCGGGCTTGAGCTTGTCATTTTTCTTCTCGGGTAGGCATAGAACGAGTTCGCCAACGTTATAAGTTTTGGCCCATACTTCTCTGCTTTGATACCGTCGAGCCTATTGCTGATAGAATGCGGAGCGGGCTTTTGCAATGTCACGCTCCTCCTCCAGGGCGTCTAAACTGTCCTACCGATCAAGCTCGGCTTCTTTCTCTTTGTACATGCGCACTCGAGGTGAGTCATGAATGATGTCGCATGGGCAGTATCGCCTCTGCGTCGTACACCATAAAAATGGTGTGTATCCGGTAGTGCGATTCGGCGTGGTCCGCATCCCCCATAGTACGGAGTCGAGCTCCTCAACCCAGTGCATATCTGATTCCTTCAAGTATTGCACTAATCTGGGTTTAATGCCGCTCATAATAAGACCATTTGCTCGTTCAACTTGACCGTTTGTTTGGGGGTGATAGATGGAGGCATAATCGAGCTTAATGTCCATGTTGCCGCACCAAGTTTTTACCTCATCAGCTGTAAAGTTCGAGCCGTTATCGGTGATGATGCTGTGGGGGACACCATAACGGTGTACAACCCCGTATATGAAGTCTATCACTAGTCCGGACTCGGCCGTTTTAACTGGTTTGGCTTCTATCCATTTGGTGAATTTATCCACCATGACCAATAGGTACTTTTTTGTCACGACTGGGTTTTCCGGGTAATAAATTTCTAGAAAAGACCGTCGTGCTCATCAGCCCCAGGATTACTGTTAGCTGATGAGGCTCCAACTTGATACAGAAACTCCAAGCAAAAATACAAAATATGTAGTACAAGACCATTCTGTCCTGTGAGTACAACAAATGGTTTCTAGTGGTTGATGGCGGAAGCGGGTTGTGAAACATCAGTGTCTATGGGACTCCATTTCCCACGGGAACAGCTGACCAGGTTAAATTCCTGTCTTCGCGAGGCTGCTATCTCCATTGAGTGGTTTCCGGGGCTGGCATCGCGTCGGTCCTCTCCGTGCAAGAAAAATCTGGCCAAGACAATAGCCAGGGACAAGCCAATGAGTACTTTGAATGTACTCGCAAACATTATGAACACAGGTATAATATAACAATGATGTGCTGAAAATATTTTATGCTCATGACATCAGTCACCAAAAGATAAATAAATCTCGGATGCGTGCAAGCAAGTTATTTATAAAATTTCAATAACAGAGTAGCATTAAAATTTATGAAATAAATAACAAGTAATGCCACAGTTGGGCGTCTGAGCGACGCCACAAAAAGGGCTTTAAAAGAAATGCCACAGTCAGGCGTCTGAGCGACGCCACATAAAGGGCTTTAAAAGAAATGCCACAGTCGGGCGTCTGGGCGACGCCACATAAAGGGCTTTAAAAGAAATGCCACAGTCGGGCGTATGAGCGACGCCACATAAAGGGCTTTAAAAGAAATGCCACAGTCGGGCGTCTGGGCGACGCCACATAAAGGGCTTTAAAAGAAATGCCACAGTCGGGCGTCTGGGCGACGCCACATAAATGGCTTTAAAAGAAACAATCATAGTGAATATCCCGGAGGTAGAACCATCCCAGAGATATTCGGTAATAACAATAATATCACGGTTAGTCAACAATAATAATAATCATAGATATCACAAGTCACGAGTAGTAAATTCCATTTCTGGTTAACCGTTTCACCTCCGAAGACCGACGCTAAGACCGACACCTGACCCATCCCAGACTGTAATCCTTAACCATGGACACGGCTATTAGAATAGGTTTATTCTCTGCAGAGGGTGTACTCTTTACCCACGAGTAACGGATTTCTTTAGTCCAGCAGGACTAATTCCGTCTACGGTCTTTTTGTTGAAAACACATCTAACTTGCACGCACCAGCTCATCTCACACGTGTCTGGAATCACCCACGACACCTGTTAAGCAAACTTTAAGTGGGGAGGCTACAACCTCGCGTAGCATGGGATCAAATTTATATCGCGCGCTCTAAGGGGTGGCCTCCCCTCTCAGTCCCAACCGGAAACACCCATGCCCCCGGACCAGGTGGCCTGCCTACCAGCTACAACCGGTATCTTCCACCATGGCCTCTCTGTACGGTGTGTGCTGGAAAGAGGTTGACAACTTACTGAACCATACTCTACTTGCTGTAGAGACGAGTGGTAGTACGAAACAAGTATGGGGGTTACTGGAACAAGACTCGATCTACGGTCGACTCAGGAGGTTCAAGTATTCCCTGCATGATTAGCATGACAAATATATTTCATCCAACAAAGTCACCGCTCATATCACCTTACCATGCAATACCAGACATAACCGTCCCGACAGAGACCGGCGACAAACTCATGCCTACCCAAGGCCGAGGTTTTCCCGGGTTCCTGCCGGTATGCATGCAAGGCACAGGAGGGTGATTATCATCACAAGTGAGTCCATTTCCAACAGCATGGAAATCAACAACATGCACCCATGCATATGATCATATCACATGAAATAACAAGTCCTTCGAAATGCGGTGGTGTTATAAATGTATCAACGATCACACCAAAAATATTATGCCGGGGTTTAGAATGCTTGCCTTCAATGTGTGGAAAGGCAGGGTGCACTCCAAAACTTTTGAAAGCTTCTTCTCTCTCCCAAAATCCTATTTAAAAATATATTTGAATTAACACAAATTTCAAAAACAGAACCAAAAAGTTGTTTGAAAAATTTTCAAATAAATCTTAAAATAAACTAGACCAAATTTAAGGAAGGTAGGAAAAAGAATCAACTCATTTGGAGTTATATTTAAAAAGTTATAGCCAGTCAAAGATTTGGTCAAATCTGTTATTTAAATTAAAACAGAAAAGAAAACGATTCAGATAGAAATACGCTTTCGGTACAGAGGAGGCGTACTTGAGGCTTTACGCCTCCACTTAACCACGTGGACGGCGCGGGGTGTCACTGACAGTGGGCCTGCCTGGCCCACTGGTCAGGTTTGACCAGTCGCCGCGCGTCGTCTCCCTCCTTTACCCGAGCGGAGCGGGGCTCCGGCGATCGTCGCCGGCGTTTGGCTGCTCCTCGCGGGCCCCCGAGGGTGGGGATGGATCCGCAAGGTTGGGGCGGTCCTCCCGGTAGTCGTTGGGTCGGCGGGGACGGGGTGAGCTGCCGGCGGCGAGCTCCGCGGCGGAGGAAGGCTTCGGTGGCGAAGTGACTTTGTGGCGGCGTTGGCTCCCGATCAAAATCAAGTAGGGGAAAAGGCTCACGGGAGGATGAGGAGGTTCTTGGTGGAGAGAACGAAGAGGGAGAGGTACTGGAGGTGCCGGATTGGCCGGGGCGGTGGCGGCGGCAGGAGTTGCCGGAGATGAGGAAGGAGGCCTCCCCGGGTCGAATGCGGGCTAGGGGAGTGCCATAGGGGTGGTCTGAGGTCGCGTGCGTGCTCAGAGGGGCTCGGGGTGTCCATTTATAGCGCGACGAGGTCGGTTCCGCGGCGGCCGTGGATAAGCTCTCCGGCGAACCGCCTCTTTGTGGCTAGGGCGACGTGGCGGCGACGAGCGCTAGGGGACGAAGCTGCGGATGAGCACGCACTTCTCACACGGGCAGGTGGCGAGCCGGGGTGGCTTGGGCGGCGCTGCACGGCACAGGGCTGTCGGGCGGCGGCGGCGGCTAGCGTTTGGCCCGCCGGGCGCGGCGAGGGGCGGCTTGGCGCGTAGCTGAGAGAAGGGGAGCGCGTGGCGAGGTTCTGCAGAGCGGGCCAAAGCCGTGGGGCCAGCGTGTCGGCTCGGCCGCGTGGCTGCAATTTGCGCGCTCTGGGCGCGCCCAGTGCACGCACAGAAGGTGTTTGATGAAATGCTATGGCATGTTAGGGGGCTCCAAACCACAAGAAAGTTAGCAGGGTGGGGTTATAGTTTAAGGCAAAACCATTGGACATGCTAGTCTGGCCAGGGGATTAAGTCCATAGTGCAAACAAGGACTCATGTCAAAACTGATCATGCCTGAAAGGTGTTTGACAAAATGCCAAGGGCACTTAGGCATTTCTTGGAGTGGCCAAAATCTCCAGATCAGTGTCTCTGTGGATGAAAGAGAGAGTGGTGAGGTTATTTGGCCAAAAGCAGAAACTTGTTAGTGCAAGTTTCACAAAACTTCAATTCTGGACGGGAAATAAATAGCATTATTTCATGAACCAAAAATGATCCAAAAGGTGCATGCTCCTGGACTTAAGGGTTTAACATGGGGGACTACAAGTAGGAGAAATGATCAAGGGTTAAAGAGCAAGTAAAAACATGGTTGCTGTACAAACCATCAAGTTGGTCCAGAATGAGGATGAGGTTGATTCACTCAAATTTTTCAAAGAACATAAATAGGTTTTTGCACAAAGAGGAATAATAGGCTCCTACTGACCTCCCTTAATTTTGGTAGAAGTTTTAAAGAAATATTTAAATAGGTTGCAGTGTAAAATGCACTCTGGACCAGAGAAGAAAAATTTAGTGTAGGGCTCAAAATATTTCATGTATGAAATATATTTTTGCATAAAAGTGATTTAAAAACATCACATGACATCTCCAAATTTTTGTGGGAATTTTAAGAGAATTTATCAAATGGTTGTAGTTCAAATATGGCCATTTAACCTTGAAAAACTATTTTTTCAAGAAAACAATGATCAAGCAACTAAATTAGTTAATTAGTTACACTGATAAAAGGAAAGTTTTTCTTGGGAGGTTAAACAAGTCCAACAACATTTTTGAAAAGTTTTCTCTTTGGGAAAAACTCATCATAACAGGGAAGGAAATGATTTAAAAATCAAAATGGAGCTCAAAAATTCAAAGTTTTAAATCCTGGCAAAATTTTATTCCATTAAAACAAGGCCAAAATTTTTGGGGTGTCACAATACTAACCCCCTTAAGAAAAAAATCTCGTCCTCGAGATTTGCTAAAAGCGGTGTTAAGAAAATAATTTACGCAATAAAGATGTGGCTACAGTGAGAGGGCAATAAGTGGTGAAAAACCATAGTGTGATAAACTGGGGCTACGCGGAAAAGTCTACGGTTCGGGACAAAACGGGTGATTTCTACGCTGGATATAAATTTAGGATAACTCCTAAATTTAGATATACGCTGGTCGTCCCCGAGAGCACAGTGCTCTCTCTGGCCGACAGGTGGACCCGGGGTCCACTGTCAGTCTCCTCTTCTTCTCCCTCTGGCCCTTTCTTCTTCCTCTCTCCCGCGCGCTTTCTCCACCGGCGACGCCTAGTGTGTAGGGAATCTAGGCCGTACCGTGGTAGTGCGCGGCGTGCTAGCTGCTGGTGCAGCATGCACTCACCTCGCGGGCTAGCGCGCTATCGGCACTGCTCGCGGATTCGACTCCGAACACCGGCGATCGGCGACGAGCGGCGTTGGTGGACTTCGCCCACCGTACACCGAGCTCGAGCTATAAAAACAGCCGGGGTGCCTCTCTCTTCTTCCTCACACCTGGCCTCACTTATCCTCCTCCTTTCTCCGTTACTGCTTACAGAAGCTCGGTCGAGGCTCTAATGGCGGAGGCGATGCCGGACTGGTTTGTGATCCTGATATGCGGAGGGTTGGCGACGCTGCTGGGGCTCTCTGTGCTCCTGTGCGCGATGATCTTCGACGAGTATCGCGACTCTGCGACTCGGGTGTTGGTTCTCCGCGGTGGTGGTGATCATGAGGAGTAGATGGGGTGTGCCGGGTGCTAACTGTTGTTAGGGGGGTGATTAGCTGGATGTAATGCCGTTGCAAAGTTTTGCAAACAGTGTATATGTCCGAATGATTATGGTTGTGAGTCTGCTCGTGGTGCTGAGTGAAATTAAATAATCCACGTCGTGAGAAAGTGTAGATGTAGCAACTCAGGGAAAAGAAAATCTCACTCCAGGGTTTTGCGAGGGAAAAACAGTTAATTTAAAGGAGCATAAACCACAACAAAAACTACACACATAAGCAGAAGCCAAATAATTGACTCGTCGTACAAACTCAGGGTATTACGCATAAGTCACACACATAAATAAATGCTGCAAAGAACAAATACAGTAGTGACGTCTAAAATGAAAATGGTAACTGGGCGGGGTTCTGATAAAATGTCTCTGGTAAAGGGATACATTCTTCTTCAATTGGAGGCAGTGGATTGACCAGTCGATGTATGCGTCTCTTCGTGTCGGGTCTTAGTGATCTGCCGATGGCAATCTGAGGATTTAAATTTGCGAGGCTCTGGAGATAATCCATCACTCGCTGGTTTAAATGCTCTTGAGCAATTATGTACTGGATAAGGTTGGCCAGAACTGGGTCTCTCTCAATACGTTCACCGGGAAAAGATGTAACTTCTCCGGGTGCTGCACGGCTCAGAAAGTAATAATATCCTCGTTCGCGGGCATAGGGTACTGCGGATCAAAGACGAGCAATCGCTTCTTTCGCAGCAGCTTCTATGGCCAAGTGTGGGGTTGGCATAGATTTCCCCATGAAGGAAACTTCCGTTGGATCTTGGTTGGGGTCTACAGGAGGAATGTGTACTGCTGCCCAATATTCCGAGGTGGATGGGGTGATCCTCGATTTGAACAGCTCGTACTGGGGTGGCTGGGTAGAACCCATGGTACTGCGGGTAAAATCCCACAATATTTTGACAAAGCTACCTGGGGTTGCATCTGGGGTTCTCAGATGAATGCTGGGGTTCGGCATGACAGGAAAAAGCGTGAGTGTTGTGCACAAAGTGAGGGTTGCTGGGTAAGGTCACAAGGTGGCCTTTACATAGCAATGGAGCCGGATCGTTTTACCGTGGTAAAAGGTAAAAATTTGCCAACTTAGCTCCAAAGGTCGGGTCAGTGTCAGAGATACACATATCTCATAAAAAGACGCGTTACTGTGGTTGTCGTCGGGTTGGTTTTGGTAGTTGTGCCCGGAAAAATATGCAGCTATGCGCTGACCAAATATGCAAGGCTATTATTAAAACAGAGGCACAAAGACAAGTTGCGTTAATATACGCGGTCGCATGATTACAAAGCGAGGATACATTGAAACTTGGTGCTACTCATACTGCTTAGTCTACTTCGTTTATGTCTAAACGGGCGTGCCTGGTGGATGTCGAGGCTTCTCCACGTGTCTCTCTGCCGGGATTAGTCGGAGATGGCGGAGGAACTGCAGGGTCGGGGTAATGAGAATGACCATTGCGGGGATTGTTGGCCACAACCCCGTTGGAGTGTGCTCCCAAAATGCGACGAAGCACTTCTGGGGTTATCGCAGCACCTTGGCCGATGGCTGGGGCAGATCTCAGGGTCTCGATCGGTTGTCCAAACAGCACTACTGGGTTGTCGGTGTTGGGCTCGTTTTCTTCTCTCGCCGGGGCTCGACGAACCAGTTCTCCACGAGCTGCGATTAGATCAATAGTGATCTGGTCGAACAGTGCCTCTAGTGCACTTACATAGCGCACTAGGTGCAACAATGCGGGGTCCATCTCGTGATCTCCATTGGCAACTTGGGGTGGTCTACCATACCCTTCTCATCTGGGGTAGTAGTGGAACGAGCGACAGTTAACTCTGGGCGACAAGTGCCTGAGATGAACTATAGCCTCTCGAGCGGCTAGCTGGATGGCTTGTGGCTCAAAGGAAGTTGTTCTTCCGGTGAACCGGTAGGGGCGCTCGGGTGCTAGGCTCCTACCGTAAATGTGCACAGTGGCCCAGAATTGGCGGTCTTCACCGCTCATGGGTCCTTGATACACAACATATTCTGGTGGCTCCTCTAACGCGTAGGCACGACGGGTGAGGTTTGCGAGGATGGTCACAAAACCTCCAAGGTTGGTTGCTGTGGTTTCGTTGTGCACTATAGGTCCAGGCATTGTGGCTGGGTTCGAGGCTGTGCTGGTTTGGTGTTAGCGCGCCCCTTTTTATAGGGAAAAGGGGACGGAATCTTCCTTCGCACGCTTGTGAGAAGGACTATTTAGGGGCCGGTCACTGGCGCATGAGTGACAGGTTAGGTTGATAGGTTGGGCACCGACTGCCAAAAGTGTTGGGTCACTGTGTGGCTATCTTGCACGAGAAGCTTGGCTGGGGTTTGGTTAAGGTCTGGTGGGTTGGTTTGCCTAGTTTATTGACCTGGCTAAGATAGGATTAGCCAATGGTCAGCCTGGCTCTGATACCAAGTCTGTCACGACCGGGTTTTCCGGGTAATAAATTTCCAGAAAAGACCGTCGTGCTCATCAGCCCCAGGATTATTGTTAGCTGATGAGGCTCCAACTTGATACAGAAACTCCAAGCAAAAATACAAAATATGTAGTACAAGACCATTCTGGCCTGTGAGTACAACAAATGGTTTCTAGTGGTTGATGGCGGAAGCGGGTTGTGAAACATCAGTGTCTATGGGACTCCATTTCCCACGGGAACAGCTGACCAGGTTAAATTCCTATCTTCGCGAGGCTGCTATCTCCATTGAGTGGTTTCCGGGGCTGGCATCGCGTCGCTCCTCTCCGTGCAAGAAAAATCTGGCCAAGACAATAGCCAGGGACAAGCCAGTGAGTACTTTGAATGTACTCGCAAACATTATGAACACAGGTATAATATAACAATGATGTGCTGAAAATATTTTATGCTCATGACGTCAGTCACCAAAAGATAAATAAATCTCGGATGCGTGCAAGCAAGTTATTTATAAAATTTCAATAACAGAGTAGCATTAAAATTTATGAAATAAATAACAAGTAATGCCACAGTCGGGCGTCTGAGCGACGCCACAAAAAGGGCTTTAAAAGAAATGCCACAGTCGGGCGTCTGAGCGACGCCACATAAAGGGCTTTAAAAGAAATGCCACAGTCGGGCGTCTGGGCGACGCCACATAAAGGGCTTTAAAAGAAATGCCACAGTCGGGCGTCTGAGCGACGCCACATAAAGGGCTTTAAAAGAAATGCCACAGTCGGGCGTCTGGGCGACGCCACATAAAGGGCTTTAAAAGAAATGCCACAGTCGGGCGTCTGGGCGACGCCACATAAATGGCTTTAAAAGAAACAATCATAGTGAATATCCTGGAGGTAGAACCATCCCAGAGATATTCGGTAATAACAATAATATCACGGGTTAGTCAACAATAATAATAATCATAGATATCACAAGTCACGAGTAGTAAATTCCATTTCTGGTTAATCGTTTCACCTCCGAAGACCGACGCTAAGACCGACACCTGACCCATCCCAGACTGTAATCCTTAACCATGGACACGGCTATTAGAATAGGTTTATTCTCTGCAGAGGGTGTACTCTTTACCCACGAGTAACGGATTTCTTTAGTCCAGCAGGACTAATTCCGTCTACGGTCTTTTTGTTGAAAACACATCTAACTTGCACACACCAGCTCATCTCACACGTGTCTGGAATCACCCACGACACCTGTTAAGAAAACTTTAAGTGGGGAGGCTACAACCTCGCGTAGCATGGGATCAAATTTATATCGCGCGCTCTAAGGGGTGGCCTCCCCTCTCGGTCCCAACCGGAAACACCCATGCCCCCGGACCAGGTGGCCTGCCTACCAGCTACAACCGGTATCTTCCACCATGGCCTCTCTGTACGGTGTGTGCTGGAAAGAGGTTGACAACTTACTGAACCGTACTCTACTTGCTGTAGAGACGAGTGGTAGTACGAAACAAGTATGGGGGTTACTGGAACAAGACTCGATCTACGGTCGACTCAGGAGGTTCAAGTATTCCCTGCATGATTAGCATGACAAATATATTTCATCCAACAAAGTCACCGCTCATATCACCTTACCATGCAATACCAGACATAACCGTCCCGACGGAGACCGGCGACAAACTCATGCCTACCCAAGGCCGAGGTTTTCCCGGGTTCCTGCCGGTATGCATGCAAGGCACAGGAGGGTGATTATCATCACAAGTGAGTCCATTTCCAACAGCATGGAAATCAACAACATGCACCCATGCATATGATCATATCACATGAAATAACAAGTCCTTCGAAATGCGGTGGTGTTATAAATGTATCAACGATCACACCAAAAATATTATGCCGGGGTTCAGAATGCTTGCCTTCAATGTGTGGAAAGGCAGGGTGCACTCCAAAACTTTTGAAAGCTTCTTCTCTCTCCCAAAATCCTATTTAAAAATATATTTGAATTAACACAAATTTCAAAAACAGAACCAAAAAGTTGTTTGAAAAATTTTCAAATAAATCTTAAAATAAACTAGACCAAATTTAAGGAAGGTAGGAAAAAGAATCAACTCATTTGGAGTTATATTTAAAAAGTTATAGCCAGTCAAAGATTTGGTCAAATCTGTTATTTAAATTAAAACAGAAAAGAAAACGATTCAGATAGAAATACGCTTTCGGTACAGAGGAGGCGTACTTGAGGCTTTACGCCTCCACTTAACCACGTGGACGGCGCGGGGTGTCACTGACAGTGGGCCTGCCTGGCCCACTGGTCAGGTTTGACCAGTCGCCGCGCGTCGTCTCCCTCCTTTACCCGAGCGGAGCGGGGCTCCGGCGATCGTCGCCGGCGTTTGGCTGCTCCTCGCGGGCCCCCGAGGGTGGGGATGGATCCGCAAGGTTGGGGCGGTCCTCCCGGTAGTCGTTGGGTCGGCGGGGACGGGGTGAGCTGCCGGCGGCGAGCTCCGCGGCGGAGGAAGGCTTCGGTGGCGAAGTGACTTTGTGGCGGCGTTGGCTCCCGATCAAAATCAAGTAGGGGAAAAGGCTCACGGGAGGATGAGGAGGTTCTTGGTGGAGAGAACGGAGAGGGAGAGGTACTGGAGGTGCCGGATTGGCCGGGGCGGTGGCGGCGGCAGGAGTTGCCGGAGATGAGGAAGGAGGCCTCCCCGGGTCGAATGCGGGCTAGGGGAGTGCCATAGGGGTGGTCTGAGGTCGCGTGCGTGCTCAGAGGGGCTCGGGGTGTCCATTTATAGCGCGACGAGGTCGGTTCCGCGGCGGCCGTGGATAAGCTCTCCGGCGAACCGCCTCTTTGTGGCTAGGGCGACGTGGCGGCGACGAGCGCTAGGGGACGAAGCTGCGGATGAGCACGCACTGCTCACAGGGGCAGGTGGCGAGCCGGGGTGGCTTGGGCGGCGCTGCACGGCGCAGGGCTGTCGGGCGCTGGCGGCGGCTAGCGTTTGGCCCGCCGGGCGCGGCGAGGGGCGGCTTGGCGCGTAGCTGAGAGAAGGGGAGCGCGTGGCGAGGTTCTGCAGAGCGGGCCAAAGCCGTGGGGCCAGCGTGTCGGCTCGGCCACGTGGCTGCAATTTGCGCGCTCTGGGCGCGCCCAGTGCACGCACAGAAGGTGTTTGATGAAATGCTATGGCATGTTAGGGGGCTCCAAACCACAAGAAAGTTAGCAGGGTGGGGTTATAGTTTAAGGCAAAACCATTGGACATGCTGGTCTGGCCAGGGGATTAAGTCCATAGTGCAAACAAGGACTCATGTCAAAACTGATCATGCCTGAAAGGTATTTGACAAAATGCCAAGGGCACTTAGGCATTTCTTGGAGTGGCCAAAATCTCCAGATCAGTGTCTCTGTGGATGAAAGAGAGAGTGGTGAGGTTATTTGGCCAAAAGCAGAAACTTGTTAGTGCAAGTTTCACAAAACTTCAATTCTGGACAGGAAATAAATAGCATTATTTCATGAACCAAAAATGATCCAAAAGGTGCATGCTCCTGGACTTAAGGGTTTAACATGGGGGACTACAAGTAGGAGAAATGATCAAGAGTTAAAGAGCAAGTAAAAACATGGTTGCTGTACAAACCATCAAGTTGGTCCAGAATGAGGATGAGGTTGATTCACTCAAATTTTTCAAAGAACATAAATAGGTTTTTGCACAAAGAGGAATAATAGGCTCCTACTGACCTCCCTTAATTTTGGTAGAAGTTTTAAAGAAATATTTAAATAGGTTGCAGTGTAAAATGCACTCTGGACCAGAGAAGAAAAATTTAGTGTAGAGCTCAAAATATTTCATGTATGAAATATATTTTTGCATAAAAGTGATTTAAAAACATCACATGACATCTCCAAATTTTTGTGGGAATTTTAAGAGAATTTATCAAATGGTTGTAGTTCAAATATGGCCATTTAACCTTGAAAAACTATTTTTTCAAGAAAACAATGATCAAGCAACTAAATTAGTTAATTAGTTACACTGATAAAAAGAAAGTTTTTCTTGAGAGGTTAAACAAGTCCAACAACATTTTTGAAAAGTTTTCTCTTTGGGAAAAACTCATCATAACAGGGAAGGAAATGATTTAAAAATCAAAATGGAGCTCAAAAATTCAAAGTTTTAAATCCTGGCAAAATTTTATTCCATTAAAACAAGGCCAAAAATTTTGGGGTGTCACATTTTCCTTATGGCTTCCTCCTTTAAGGGGTCCGACCATATCAAGCCCCCAGACCGCAAAGGGCTAAGTAATGGGGATTGTTTGGAGAGCGGTAGGTGGCATATGGCTTTGGTTTGCAAAAAGCTGGCAACCGACACAATGTTGGACGAGGTCCTGTGCATCTGCTCGGGATGTCGGCCAGTAGAAACCTGTACAGAAGGCCTTGCTTACAAGGGCCCGAGCTACGGCGTGATGGCCGCCTAGTCCAGCATGAATTTCTGCCAAAAGTTGTCATCCTTCCTCTTTGGAGATGCACCTTTGAAGTACTCCCGTAGCGCTTTTCTTATAAAGCTCTCTCTCGGTGTCAAAACCGGCGGATCTCGGGTAGGGGGTCCCGAACTGTGCATCTAAGGCGGATGGTAACAGGAGGCAGGGGACACAATGTTTACCCAGGTTCGGGCCCTCTTGATAGAGGTAATACCCTACGTCCTGCTTGATTGTTCTTGATGATATGAGTATTACAAGAGTTGATCTACCACGAGATCAGAGAGGCTAAACCCTAGAATCTAGCCTATGGTATGATTGTATCTTGTCCTACGGACTAAAACCCTCCGGTTTATATAGACACCGGAGGGGGCTAGGGTTACACAAGGTCGGTTACAAAGGAGGAGATATACATATCCATATTGCCTAGCTTGCCTTCTACGCCAAGTAAAGTCCCATCCGGACACGAGACGAAGTCTTCAATCTTGTATCTTCATAGTTCAACAGTCCGGAAAAGGATATAGTCCGGCTATCTGGGGACCCCCTAATCCAGGACTCCCTCAATAGCCCCTGAACCAGGCTTCAATGACGATGAGTCCGGTGCGCAGTGTTGTCTTCAGCATTGCAAGCCGGGTTCCACTTCCGAATACATCATGGAAGAGTTTGAATACAAGGATAGTGTCCGACCCTGCAAAATAAGTTCCACATACCACCGTAGCGAGAACAATACTTCCACAAATCTAATCTACTACCACGTTTTGATAGTATGACATCACTCCATGGCCCGGTTATTATTCGAACCGCTTTTCTCAACCAGCTCCGCACATATCGCGAGGCGGTTTTCTTGATACGTCTTGTCAAAGCGGAGATCGTGTTCCCCTTATCACGGGATTCTCATCAATACGAATGTGTGTAACCCAACCGTGCCATCAATTACGGCGCCTGGGGAATAAGCGGTTTTGCCAAGCAAGTGGGGAGACTCATCGCCTCCTCCGCCCTTATAAAGGGACAAAGATCTACTTTTTTCACCCACGCCTTCTTCCTTCTCGCTTACCCATTACCGCACACTCGAGCTCTAGCGCCCAAGCTCGCGTTCTTCTTCTCCAACCACTCCAAGCATGTCTGGAGCGGGAGGCAAGTGGATGGTCTCCTCCGTCACGGAGGAGAACATCAAAAAGTTACGGCAGGCCGGATACCTACCTGTGAATATCGCGCACCGGCTGCCGAATGCGGGACAGATCGTCCCAACGCCCGAACCCCATGAGAGGGTAGTTTTCCTTACCCATTTCATCCACGGACTGGGATTTCCTCTCCACTCATTTGTCCGCGGGCTCATGTTCTACTACAGGCTAGATTTCCCTGATCTGGCCCCAACTTCATCCTCAACATCTCGGCGTTTATCGTCGTGTGTGAGGCCTTCCTCCGCATCAGGCCCCACTTCGGCCTATGGCTGAAAATCTTCAATGTCAAACCGAAGGTGGTGGGTGGCCAGCAAGCAGAATGCGGAGACGCCATGGTGGGCAAGATGCCTAATGTCACCTGGCTCGAGGGCACCTACGTGGATACCATAAAGGGGTGGCAATTGGGGTGGTTCTACATCACCGAGCCACGCGACTCCAACTGGGTGGCGGCCCCCAAATTTTGATCCAGAATCCCCACGTGGCTCACCTCCTAGAAGAAGAAGGGCCTGTCCTGGGGTTCTTCGGTAGAGCTGACCGGATTCTAGACCTGCATCCAGAACATGACGAACAAGAAGATCAAGCTCATCAACATGGTCTAGGTTATGCTCTTCCGCCAGATCCTTCCGTGCCAACAACGGGCATTTGTTTTGTGGGAGTTCGACTCGGCCCAGCACCAGACGCTGTGAGAGCTCTATGGCACGATGCACGAGGACGTCTAGAAGGTGCTGTTCAAGGGCGCCGAGATGCCTCGCTCCCTGACCGAGGACCGCGGACTCAGCGTAAAGCGTCGCGCTCATCTGGTAGGCTTTTACATCACTCAGGGTATTTATGTGCCCTGGCTTAGTTATGTGATGGATCTAAGCTTTTTATGTCATTAACAGGACTGGATAAAGACATCGGAGCAGCTTGATTGCCCAGCCCCCTGCCCGAAGATCTGGCAAACGCTCTTTCTCACGAAGATGCTGACCCCGGCACCTTACGAGGTGCCAGAAAAGACGGCCAAGAAGAAGGCCGCGGGGACCCGAAAGGGTCTCCGGCACAAGATGGTTCTGTCGGACTCATCATCCGATGAGTCCGGCGCGCACTCCTCCCACGGAAACGAGGAGGAGGAGAAAAGTTCCCCCCCCCCCAGCCGGGGGAGACAAGAAAAGGAAGGTCGACCCATCCGGGGAGGCCGAAGGGTCCAAGAAGGGAAAGACCCTCCCTCCGGACTATGCCACGACGGCCGCCGACAGCAGCGACGAGTGGCTACCCAGGGACAAGCCCCTGGCGAAATCATAAGTGTCCGGACACCATAGTACTTCGTGGTATGTTTTATTGTACTGCCTTTGCTTATGCCGAACCTGATCATGCAGTCCTGCCCGAGCTCGTCTCGACGTACCCTCGTCAAGCGGCTCTTTGAGCACGTCGGATATGAACAGTGGTTCTCCTCTGACGGCTTCCACCCCCCACCCTACGGACGACGCCGAGGCGGTGTCTCAAAAGGCACCGACCCAAGGGGAGGCGGTCCTGGGGGGGGCCTCACGACGACCTCCCGGACCCTGGGTACCAAGGGAGCGAGGCTCCTACGGGCTTCGAGTTCGGGCCCCAGCCGGACACTGCGCTGGAACCTTCAATGGTTCCAGACTCCGGCAGGTGATCCCCCATTAAGGGGGGCCAACCATCCGTGCCGGTGTCCTCTGTCCAACCAGAGGCACCGGACAACTTGCTGGAAGCGCTTCACAGCGCTTCCATCGATGAAGAACACCGCACTATCATGAGTGCGGTGGTTAAGAAGGTTCAGTCCGCCAAGAACGGACTGACCGAAGCTTGCGCCAGCCTCCTAATAGGCTTTGAGGTAAGCATTCAAAATATAAAAATATTACCACATAGATAGTAGCCCCTCATACTCTGTTCGGCGTTCGCAAAGAAAAGCCGAATAGAGTATCAAATGATAACTCAGGAGTCTAATTAGAGTATGTCTATGTGTATGTGCAGGATTCCCTGCTGGCCGCTGCCGCACGTACTGCGGAGGTCTCTGCGCTGAAGCAGGACCTGAAGAGGACCGAGGACGAGCTCGGCCTTACCAAGGGGTAGCTCGAAGAGAGCAAAGGTAAGATATACCCCAGTTTATATAGGTAGAAAGAAGTTCGGTGTAAAGTAATAGGATCATCATGAATTTGTCAGGGGCCACGACCGAGGTGGAGACCCTGAGGGAGGCGTTGTCCGCGGCTGAAGACAAAGCGGCCAAAGAACGTATTGAGCGGGAGAAACAAGAAGCCCGAGTGGGCGAGGTGCAGCAAGAGCTTGAGGCTCTCACCAAAAAGCACAAGTCCTTGGGGCTTGACTCTAAGACGCGGGAGTCCGAGCTCACGCAGGTGCTTGAAAGCGTCCAGAGCGCCAAGGCCGAAGCCCACAAGGCCCTCCAAGAGATTGATGCGGCAAAGAAGATAGCAGCGGGTAAGGCATTCAATATGCAAAGCAAGCATGTCAAGGAGACTTTCCTTTTTCTTACCCGAGTTCGGAGCTCTCCGGGAGCGTTTGCAGATCTTCCCCGTAGTGTGCTGGATGCCGTGGAGTTTTACCGGGCTGAGGAGGGGAGCTCAGCGAAGAAGTTGTTCTGGTCTCAGTATACTGGGACTGAACACCCGTGTCCTTGAGCGACCAGCTGAAGCAGTTGCTCGAACTTCACAAGGAGGCCGAACAGGCCATGAGGGGCCTTATAGTCCGGATGTGGCTTGGCGAGCCCCTATCCGGCAGCTACTTCGGTCTGGTGAGGCGGCTGGTGGAAGCCTGCCCACGGCTTGAAGTCATCAAGCGATCCGTCTGCATCGAAGGTGCACGCAAAGCTTTTGCCCGGGCGAAGGTGCACTGGGCGAAGATAGACGCCGTGAAGCTTGTGAAGGAGGGGCCGCCGTAGGGCAAGGAGCATCGCCGCCCCGAGAATTACTATGAGAGTGTCCTGAAGGGTTCCCGCTTAGTGGCAGATGACTGTGCCAAGGATGTAATTTTTGAATGAACATGCCCATGTGATCCTGTAATATGAAACGAGTTCTTTTGCGCCATGAGACGCTTTCTTAATTTAAAATATTACCTTCTGTGCAGCCGTTTATAAAATGTGAGAGTTGGCCAGTCGTCGGCTTCTGCCCCCATGTAACTAGTACTGGGGTGTTCGGGGTAAATCTGGACACTCTTTACCCCAATTTTGGGTCCTTCAAGGGAGGTGCTCAGCGCAACGAACCAGGCAATCGGACTATAATGCTTTAACACTCTCACTTAGCCATAGAAGTCTATGATTTTAAATTTTTGGCGAAGCCCCTGGTATTCAGAAGGCCGAATTTGGGGCGCTATACACGCCTAAGCCGGACAAGGCCGGCTCCTCGTCCGAAGCGAAAAAAGTCTTTAAGGACTTGAGACCTCTCAAACAGCGACCAGTCTCTCGCCTTATCATGACAGTCAGTTTTTGGCTTTCTCTACTGAGGTGCTCGTCCGGAAGAACCGGGACACAATCGCAGTAGTTCTCCCACCGCTACCTTAGCCGATATAGCAGAACGTAAGGTACCAAAGCATGGGAGCCGGGCAACCCAACATTTGACCCAAGACATGATTCGGAGCTGATGCATATAATGCTATAAGTTCAGGGTGTCGCACTGTCGAAAGTGTTCGGACTTCTTGCGCTGTATTACGGGGTAAACGAGAGCCCCTGGCGTACTGACCGTACCCGAGCATGCAGGTGCGGAATGTCGTAAATGGACATATAAGAGAAAGAGAAAAACTTAAATAATGCAATGACAGATTAATAATATGCATTGTTATTTGAATAATACGTCGAAGCGTACTGGTACAAGTAGTGCAATAAGCTGAAAGTAGGACAATTCGAAATGTCCCATCCAAGGCAAGCTACGCATAAAGAGTGAAAAGCGGGTATATCAAGTATTACTAGAGACCACCTGGTGGTTCTCGTGTTCATCTTAGCTTCTTGTCGCCTCGGTTGTTGCTTGCAGAATGTGTCCGGTAGTTGTACTGCCGGAAAGGCCTTCAGAAGAGTTAGGCCCTGAAAGAGAAAAGGAATGTCAAAGGTATACTGTCCCGGTGTGGTTAAGCCACAATGCGGGGCGTGTCCTGATTGTGCCCCCGCCTATGTCCATGGTATTTTCAATGTGTAGTTATGTACGCGCGGCACGAATTTCGTCGCTGCACGGGGACTGGGACGGGGTCCGAATTGCTAGGCGAGCGCAGATCGCGCCAGGCGATCCTATTGCAGATTATTCTGGACTCGCTTGAAGGTGTCCGGGGGCTGTAATGTCGAATGGTTGGTCTGCCTGAACAGGCTGCTTTGTGCCTCTGCTGCAAGGGCCGCAGTGTGCTCTTTCGTACGAAGCGAGCGTTCTATGTTTCCATTTACTGTTATGACCCCACGAGGACCTGGCATCTTGAGCTTGAGGTATGTGTAATGCGGCGTTGCATTGAATTTTGCAAATGCTGTCCGTCCGAGCAGTGCATGATAGCCACTGCGAAACGGGACGATGTCGAAGATTAACTCTTCGCTTCAGAAGTTATCTGGTGATTTGTACACCACTTCTAGTGTGTTTTAGCATATGCAATGGGCCTCTACACCTGCGATGACACCTTTAAAGGTGGTTTTGCTGGGTTTGATCCTTGAGGGATCGATACCCATTTTTCTCACTGTATCCTGATAAAGCAGGTTCAGGCTGCTGCCGCCGTCCTTAAGGACTCGAGTGAGATGAAATTCGTCAATGATGGGGTCTAGGACCAGTGCGGCAGATGCGCCATGACGGATGCTAGTGGGGTGGTCCCTGCAATCAAAGGTGATCGGACAAGCAGACCATTGGTTGAACTTCAGGGCGACGGGCTCCATCGCGTAGACGTCCCTTAGTGCATGCTTCCGCTCCCTCTTGGGAATGCGGGTTGTGTATATCATGTTTATTGTCCTTACTTGTGGGGGAAACCCCTTCTGTCCCCCTAGGTTTGGCGGCCGGGGCTCCTCCTCGTCATTGCTATGTAGCCCCTTGTCCTTGTTTTCGGCATTTAACTTGTCGGCCTGCTTGAACACCCAGCATTCTCTGTTGGTGTGATTGGCTGGCTTTTCAGGGGTGCCGTGGATTTGACACGAGCGATCCAGTATGCGATCCAGACTGGACGGAGCTAGAGTATTTCTTTTGAATGGTTTTTCCGCTGACAGGATCTAGAGCCTTTGAATCCGGCGTTGACTGCCGTATCTTCGGTGCTATCGCCGTTATTGCGGCGCTTTGGTCTATTACGATGCTGCCTACCATTAACGTCTTTGGTATCCGAGGTATCCGGATTCCTTGGTGTGTTGTTGCTGCGAGCCAGCCAGCTGTCCTCGCCCGCGCAAAAGCAGGTCATGAGTGTTGTGAGGGCTGCCATAGATTTCAGCTTCTCCTGGCCGAGGTGGAGGGCGAGCCACTCGTCGCGGATGTTATGTTTGAATGCCGCTAGGGCTTCTGCATCCGGACAGTCTACGATTTGATTTTTCTTGGTCAGGAACCGTGTCCAGAATTGTCTGGCCGATTCCCCTAGCTGCTGGGTTATGTGGCTCAAGTCATTAGCATCCGGTGGCCGCACATAAGTGCCCTGGAAGTTGTCAAGAAATGCATCTTCCAAATCCTCCCAACTACCGACGGAATCTGCTGGCAAGCTATTCAGCCAATGCCGAGCTGGTCCTTTGAGTTTTAGTGGGAGGTACTTGATGGCATGTAAATCGTCATCGCGAGCCATGTGGATGTGAAGGAGGAAATCCTCAATCCATACAGCGGGATCTATTGTGCTGTCATATGATTCGATATTTACGGGTTTAAAACCCTCCGAGAATTCATGATTCATAACTTCATCAGTGAAGCATAAGGGGTGTGCGGCGCCTCTGTGCCAGGCTATATCCTGACGTAGTCCGTATGAGTCTTGTCTGCTGTATTTGGCCCGGCCGGATTTACTCTTGGTGTATCCGACGCGACGATCATCATCCCGTGTGGGCGCACGTGTTCGTGTCCCGTATATTGACCTTGCGATTTTTCCTTGCTGTCCAAGATGTCTCGCAGGTCCTCTGTGTTGCCCCGGGCCTTAGTATCTTTGACTGAGTGGCGACGGGGTGTGGGCTGAACTTTGGGCTGAAACGCCTCTCTGGCTTGGCCGCGTAGTGGCCGGTCAGCCGCATTGTACACTGGTGAATGAGGTTTGAATGCTTCCTCCTCGAGGTGAGGTAGCAAGCTGTGTTTTGGGTAACTCTTGGACGGGTGCTCGAGTTCATGCTCCTTGGCCGCAAGGACTTCGGTCCACCTGTCTGCTAGCAAGTCTTGATCAGCTTGAAGCTGTTGTTGTTTCTTCTTTAGGCTATTTGTCGTGGCCATAAGTCGGCGCTTGAAGCGCTCTTGCTCGACGGGGTCCTCAGGCACGATAACTTCGTCGTCGCCGAGGCTCACCGCATCTTCGGAGAGAGGCATGTAATTGTCCTCCTCTGTTTCTCCATCTGCTGCCTACTCTAGAGGGCTAGCTTGTTCGTCCTCCCGCTCTTCGTCGTGCTAGAGGGGATTGTTGTTGTCTTTGGCGCTATCCGGAGTGTTATTATCTCATGTGTCGGTATCACTGCTCTTACTGTGGCGGGACTAAGAGCGGCGCCGCTGATGTCGGTGCTTGGGTTGCTTCTTGGAGGGGTCATCCTCCGCTTTCTCCTCGCCATTGGCTTATTTAGGGGTGTCCACCATATACATATATCATATGATGAGGTGGCGGTCCAGTGCCCCGAGGGCGGTGGATCCTATTCGTCTCTGGCTTCGTCGTCCATACTGTCGAAGTCTTCGGAGCCGAAGTCGAGCATGTCGGTTAAATCGTCGACAGTGGCTACTAAGTGGGTGGTGGGTGGGCAGCGAATTTCTTCGTCGTCCGCATCCCATTCTAGCCAGACATAGTTTGGCCAAGGTTCTCTAGACAGGGAGAGAGACCTTAATGAATTTAGCACATCTCCAAAAGGTGAGTGCTGAAAGATATCCGCGGAGGTGAACTCCATGATTGGCGCCCAGTCGAGCTCGACAGGCACGGATACGAGTGGCTCGGAGTCCGTGGCCGAGGATGAATCCAGTGGTTCGGCAACACGGCTCTCGTAAGGGGTGAAGTTAGTATCTGGCTCTATCGTCGCTGAGAGTGCGGCCTCCATGGCGGGGTCCATGTAAGTGCATCTAGTGCCACCCCTAGTTGGTTTTGGAGTATTGACGACAAACCTAGTTGAGGGACTAATGTGTTTGTGAGAATTGCAGGAAAACACAGGTAGAAGTCCCTCATTGATTCGGTTTTACTACCAGAGATGACCCCCAAAAATTGTATGAAGACATTGAAGACAAAGGTGGTTTATGAAGATATTCACATTGAAGACTATGACAGAAGAAGACACGTTATGAAGCCTATGGAGCCCGAAGACTTAGATCTTTCGTAGTTCTTTTTCTTTTGTGTTGAGTCATAGGAACCACCATACTGTTAAGTGGGGTCCAGGAGAACCAGTCAGAATGACTGAAGTGATGCCCAAACTAAAAACCTATGTCTTCGAGCGAAGACAATGAGAGCGAATCTTGTCCAGAGCCGGACAAGTCAGCTTTGCTTGTAGCCCAAGTAAAGTTGCCATGAGAGTTCGAAATCTGACCGTTGAGACACGTGTCAGTTCCTTAGTGACCCAGGGTCATTTCAGACAAATCAGGTCGGGTTGCCAAGTGGCTATAAATAGCCCACCCCCACAACCATAAACGGTTGGCTGCTCAGATTTCAGTGCACGGCTTTTGTCGTTTGAGAGCAACCCACCTCGAAGCCTT
This sequence comes from Triticum aestivum, assembly GCF_018294505.1. Lineage (NCBI taxonomy): Eukaryota > Viridiplantae > Streptophyta > Magnoliopsida > Poales > Poaceae > Triticum > Triticum aestivum. Next base: position 51,595,383 of record NC_057800.1, read on the forward strand.
TGAGAGAAAAATTCCTAGTGAGGAGAAAAGCCCTAACCACCCAGAGCCAGAGCAAATTGGGCATCACTTAGGTCTTCTTGTCTGTGTGATCTGAAGACTTATTACACTTGAGGACTGTGAATCCTCCAGACGGTTAGGCGTCGCGTTCAGAGCATCCAAGAGACATTGTGGATTGCCAGTGAACGAAGTTTGTGAAGGTTTGGAAGTCTACCTTGAAGACTTACTAGAGTGATTGGGCGAGGATTAAGTGACCTTAGCTCAAGGAGAATACGGTGAGGACTTGGTGTCCTGAACTGTGTGTTCAGGACTGGGTGTCCGGGACTGTGTGTCCTAAGGTTTAAATACCTAGCCGCTCCAACCAGACGTACAGTTGTCACAGCAACTGGAACTGGTCCAACATATCATTGTCGTCAATGAGTCACTGGTTTCATCTTCACTTCCATTTCTTACTGTTACACATTGTGAAGCCATTGCATGCTTGCTTTATCTTTTGTCTTCACAACGTGAATGTATGATCTGTTTGGCTTCATAACTTCTTCCTACCTGATCCTTATTACACTGCAGTTGTTTGTCATTGTGCTTTCACTCTATTGAATACATGACCATGGCTGGCCTAGTGTAATCTAACTTCCGCTGCATAGTAATAGGCATAATCTTCGCTGTTTGTCTTCATAACTCCCACATTTTGAAGACTTTCATAAAAATCGCCTATTCACCCCCCCTCTAGTCGATATAACGCACTTTCAATTGGTATCAGAGCAAGGTGCTCCCTTGTTCTGTGTGATTCGGTTTAACCACCTGGAGTTTTAGCTATGTCGACTGCAGGGATAATCAAAGTCTCCGCTGCGTGCCCCGTCTTTGATGGAGCTGAATATCCCTACTGGAAGAATAAGATGCGCATGCATCTTGAAGCCATTGACGTCGACCTATGGTATGTCGTCGAGAACGGCGTTCCAAGGCTGGAGAAGGTGTCACTGCTGCTGATGTCAAGAAGTTCACTCAACTGGACTCTACTGCCAAAAATATCATATGTGGTCATTTGACAAAAGGACAGTATGGCCGTGTGAGTGCTTTGAAGACATCCAAGCTGGTCTGGGACTGGCTCTCCAAAGTCAATGAAGGCGTCTCAACCCAGAGAGATCAAAGAATCAGTGTTCTTCGCAACCTCTTCAACTGCTTCAAGCGAAATGACAATGAGAATGTCCAGCACACATTTGACCGGCTCACTGACATCACAAATGAGCTTCAAGCCCTCGGCGCCACTGAGATCACCAAACATGAAATTGTCAAAACGTTGCTGAGATCACTTGATAGTTCGTTTGATATCCTGGCCCTGATGATTCAAGAACGTCCTGATTTCAAGACACTCGATCCGTCTGACATACTTGAGAGGCTCAACACACATGAGTTTCAGCTTTCTGAGAAAAGAGATATCTACGGTCCAAACTATGGGCGAACTCGTGCCTTGAAGGCAAAAGCTGTTTCCTCATCTGAAGAAGAATCTGACTGCAGTTCTGATGATCCTGAAGACATTGGAAGAGAACTTGCAATGCTAGTGAAGAAGTTCCAAAAATTCACCAAGAAGAAAGGCTTCAGAAAATCTTCACGATCAAGCTCAAGGGATGATGAAGCTTCTGCTCATGACTACAAGAAGAAAACATGTCACAAGTGCAAGAAAACTGGACACTTCATCTCTGAGTGTCCACAGTGGGACAATGAGAACAGAAGGAAGAAGAAGAGCAAGGAATATGATTCTGATGACAAGAAGAAGAAGAAATACTCAAAGTCTTCTTCCAAGTCTTCTTCAAAGTCTTCATCACACAAGAAGAGCTCATCTGGCAAGGCAAGTGCGTTTGTTGGCAAGGAGATGGATTCAGAGGAGGAGTCCGCATCTGAGGAGGCAGAGGTGGAGTCTGAGGAGGAGTCTGATTCTGGCATTGCAAGTCTGGCTACAGCATACGTCGCCAAGTCCATCTTCAACACTGAAGACAATGACTGCATCACCGACACCGACGCAAATGACAAGAACGACTCCACTCCTACCTACTGCTTCATGGCACACGGTGCCAAGGTAAACACACACACTACTCGCTATCAAACATCTAGTGACGATGACTCTGATTGTGATTCAAAACCCAGCTACAAAACACTTGCTAAAATTGCAACTGAACAACAGAAAGCTATGGAACATATTCAAAAACTGTTAGGCAGAAGCGATGATTTGTTGGATGCTCAAATGACTCGATCTGAATCCTTAATTGAAGACATAAAAAACCTTCACGTTAAGTATCAGGAACTTGAAGATCGTCTTGATACTCTCTCAACAACTCATGAAAAGCTTTCCTATGATTATCTTCAAAGGAAGTAAGAACTTGAGAAATTGAGAGCGGCTCATGAAGATCTTCAAAAGGAAAACGAGTCACTTAGCGCTGAACAGATCAGTTCCGCTCAGGAAGGATTTGAACCACCATGTCTTAAATGCATTGAGCGTGATAATGCTACTTCTGTTGCTGAATGTTCCACTACTACTGCTGTACCAATATCTTCAACTGTTGATGTGGTAACTAACCCCTCTGCTGAGGATACCACTGCTATTGCTGATGAGAATGCTAGGTTGAAGACATTGCTTGAAACAGGGATGTACAAAAGTCTTAAAGGACATCAGACATTATGTGATGTCCTCAAGAAGCAGATTCTGAACCGAAACCCTAGGAAAGAGGGTGTTGGGTTCGTGAGGAAAATAAATGCAGATGGCTCTTACTGGAAACCTGAGCAGTACCCCAAAACCACATGGGTTGCTGCAAAGGAACCTTCAGCAGATCCATCCAATTTATCTGGCTTCACTTGTGCTAACCACATTATCATTGATGAATCCTTTGATGCAAAGTATAAACTGTTTAAGAATCAGAATGGTGAAGTGTTCGCCAGGTACATTGGTACTAACTGCAGGAATGGACCACCTATGAAGAAGATCTGGGTTCCAAAAAAGTGTCTGGAAAATCTTCCTGTGAATGTCTTCATGACACCTCACTTGAAGAAGACAAACATCAGACCAAAGGCTTCATATGGTCCAAAGGCTTCATACAAACAGAGGACTCACCTGAGTCACACTAACGCAAATGTTTTGCAGGGAAACCATACTCAGGCATATGAATATGAGAGCGGTTCTTCGAATCGTCATGTTCATATGACCAAAAATTATTCTGCTTATTCCTATGAGTATTATTGTCCACCTGCTAGACTGTTTGCTAAGGCTTCAAAGCCAAAATTCTCAGATGCTGCACTTAGACTTATTGCTTCTAAGCCACCCTTGAAGATGTGGGTGGTTAAGAAAGCTTAACTCTCTTTTGCAGGGAAAGGTCTCCAGCAGAAAAACAAAATCTTCTGATGCTATTGCTGGGGACCTTAAAAATCTTGTGGGGCGCAAGATAAAATGCCCAAATGGCATCATTATGTACTTCGTTCCTGAATCGCATGCTACTTTCCCTATTAGTCCTAATCTGGATCTGAGTTTTCATAACCCACTGGTTCGTCAAATGTTTTTGCTTCACAATTCTCTTCGTGAAGCCTATCCCCCTAACTGCACTGTAGGGTACGACACCAGCGACTTCAAAGTCTTCAGAATGGATTATTGACAGTGGATGTAGAAATCACATGACTGGCAAAAGAAGCCTTCTTATGGACTCAACCTTACGTCCATCCGACAAGAGTCACATCACATTTGCTGACACTGATAAAAGTAAGGTATTGGGTCTAGGTAGATTTGCAATCTCAAAGGATCAACACATGGATAAAGTCATGCTTGTTGAATCCCTTGGCTTCAACTTAATGTCTGTCTCAATGCTTTGTGATTTGATCATGATCGTAATGTTTGGAAAATATCGTTGCCTGGTACTAATGGAATCTGACAAGTCTCTAGTGTTTGAAGGGTATCGGAAAGATGATTTGTACGTGGTAGATTTCTCAGCAGGGCCACAACTGGCAGTATGTCTTCTTGCAAAAGCTTCAGAATGTTGGCTTTGGCATCAGAGGCTTGGGCATGCTGGCATGAGGAACCTCCACACCCTTGCGAAGAAGAAGCATGTCATAGGCATCGAGGGCGTCAAGTTCAAGAAAGATCACTTATGCGGTGCCTGTGAAGCAGGGAAGATGACAAGGGCAAAACATCCTTCGAAGACAATCATGACTACTACACAACCCTTCGAACTGCTCCACATGGATCTTTTCGGTCCCACACACTGCTCAACTTTTACTACTACTGCTTGCCTCTATGGCTTCGTCATTGTTGATGATTACTCTAGATATACTTGGCTACACATAATCCTTTACAAGACTAAAGTGCAGGATGTCTTCAGACGCTTCGCCAATCGAGCTATGAACAATTTTGGCGCCAAGATAAAGCACATCAGAAGTGACAATGGCACTGAATTCAAGAACACTGGCCTTGATACATATCTTGATACCTTGGGCATCACACATGAATTCTCAGCTCCGTACACGCCACAGCAGAATGGCGTCGTCGAACGCAAGAACAGAACACTCATTGAGATGGCCAAAACAATGCTAGATGAATACAAGACTCCAAGAAAATTCTGGACTGAAGCCATTGATACTGCATGCCATACAATCAATCGTGTTTATCTTCACAAGCTTCTAAACAAGACATCTTATGAACTCCTAACTGGCAAGAAGCCAAATGTCAGTTACTTCAGAGTATTTGGCTCAAGGTGCTGGATCAAGGACCCACATCACACTTCAAAATTTGCACCTAAAGCACATGAGGGCTTTATGCTTGGATATGGAAAGGACTCGCACTCCTACAGAGTCTTCAATATCTTTCATTACAAAGTGGTTGAAACAGTGGATGTGCGGTTCGATGAGACAAATGGTTCACAAAGAGAGCAACTGCCAAATGTGCTAGATGAAGTTCCAGCGAGTGAATCAATCAAGCTTATGGGAATTGGAGAAATTATACCTTCTGAAGCTCATCCTGAAGAAGAACTTATCATCTCAGCATCTGATCAACATGAAGACAATGCTCAGCCTGAAGACATTCCTCCCAATAACAACGCAGATCAGCAAGAGCAAAGTCTTCGCCCAGTACATCCTCGTGTTGCCAATGAAGTGCAGATTGATAGAATAATTGACAGCATCTATGCACCTGGTCCACTCACTCGTTCAAGGGCAACTCAGCTAGCAAATTTCTGTGGGCACTTCGCATTCGTGTCAATTTCAGAACCCAAGAAAGTTGAAGAAGCCTTCATGGAACCTGAATGGATTCAAGCTATGCAAGAAGAGCTTCAACAGTTTGAGCTGAATAATGTATGGGAACTGGTTAAGCGTCCTGATCCACAGAAGCACAACATAATAGGCACCAAATGGATATACCGCAACAAGCAAGATGAGCATGGTCAAGTTGTCAGAAACAAAGCTCGTCTCGTTGCTCAAGGATACACTCAAGTGGAGGGCATTGACTTCGATGAAACATTTGCTCCTGTGGCAAGGCTTGAAGCTATACGCATACTGCTGGCCTATGCAAATCATCATAACATACTTCTATATCAAATGGATGTGAAAAGCGCCTTTCTCAATGGCAAGATTGAAGAAGAAGTGTATGTTGCACAACCACCTGGCTTTGAAAATCCAAAACATCCTGACATGGTATACAAGCTCAACAAGGCACTATATGGCCTCAAACAAGCCCCTAGGGCCTGGTATGACACACTCAAATACTTCCTGAAGAGCAAAGGCTTCATACCTGGTTCCCTGGATCCCACTCTTTTCACGAAGACATATGATGGTGAACTGTTTGTGTGCCAAATCTATGTGGATGACATTATCTTCGGATGCACCAATCAGAAGTATAGTGAAGAGTTTGGATATATGATGCAAGAGCAATATCATATGTACATGATGGGGGAGCTGAAGTTCTTCCTTGGACTTCAAATACGACAACAACGCAATGGCATCTTCATATCTCAAGAGAAGTATCTCAAAGATTGCCTGAAGAAGTTCGGTATGCAAGACTGCAAAGGCTTCACAACACCAATGCCAGCCAAACATCATCTAGGTCCTAACGACAATGGTAAAGAGTTCGATCAAAAGGTATACCGCTCCATGATTGGGTCTCTGCTTTATTTATGTGCATCTAGGCCAGATATTATGCTTAGTGTTTGCATGTGTGCTTGATTTCAAGCGGCACCAAAGGAGTCGCATCACTTAGCTGTGAAGCGAATTCTTCGATATTTGGCTCACACCCCAACTCTAGGATTATGGTATCCAAAGGGCTCAGAGTTTGATTTGGTTGGATTTTCGGATGCTGATTATGCTGGTGACAAGGTTGATCGCAAGTCTACATCAGGCACATGTCACTTTCTGGGACGATCACTTGTTTGTTGGTCTTCAAAGAAGCAGAACTGTGTATCTCTCTCCACTGCTGAATCTGAATACATTGCTGCTGGATCTTGCTGCGCTCAGCTTCTATGGATGAAGCAAACACTCAAGGACTATGGCATTCATCTGAAGCAAGTGCCACTATACTGCGACAACGAAAGCGCCATCAAGATTGCCAACAACCCAGTTCAGCACTCGAAGACAAAGCACATTGAAATTCGTCATCACTTTCTCAGAGATCATGTTGTGAAGGAAGACATTGATATCATACACATCGACACTGAAGAGCAATTAGCGGATATCTTCACCAAGCCCTTGGATGAGAAGAGATTTTGCAAGTTACGGTGTGAGCTAAATATCTTGGAATCCTCAAATGTCCTGTGATCAGGCACACATCCTAACACTTATGCATATTGATGACTTAGATGTGCAACACACAAAGTAAAGTATATCTTCAATCAATGAAGACATACATTCTAAGTGTGAATACATTAATGTGGAATTTGACTTCGGAGCGCCACGATAATTGTGCGCCGTGTCTGGGTCTAATACTTCCTATACGGTGGGTAACGCCACCACCAAACGTTCTATTTTGAAGTGTTTCACTTATGGCGTTACCTTGCAATGTCTTCACATTTGGTTGTCTTCACATTTGGTCTGGCTTCGAACATGTTTTCATGATCATCTTCACTACATTACTTGTATAGATATATAGATATATATATATATGCTGGTGTTCTGTCCTCTACAACATTCACTTATAGCTATGTCTTCTTGGTTGAATCCTTTGAACTAAGTGAATGTGATCGGACCCTAATCTCTCTATGCTTTCTATCTCAAATTCCAACTCTTCAAGTCATATGCATTCTATTGAAACTGTCGAATGTCTTCACTGTGTCCTTGTCAGCTGAAGATATAGAGACAACCATAAAGTCCGTTTTTAATGCTCATTCCTCCACATAAAATCCGGAGAAGCAAGAACGACCGCCCGACAATTTAGGCGTGCGTGGGACGTGGAACAAACCCCAAACTTCCGCTAACTGGCCACACGTTCCTCAAATGCGAACCGCCAGGGGCATCTGTGTAATAGCACAGTGCCGCCCCTGAGCCTATAAATTCACACTTACCGCGGTCATTATCTCCTTCTTCCACCCTCGCAAGAACCCTAGCGCCACCGCTAGCACTCGACGACGCCGGAGACGAAGCGCTTCGCTGCCGCAACCTCTCCAACGCCGTCCTCACGCCGACCGCGGACATCGTCCTCTCCGCCGTCGCCGTAGGTGTTTTCCGTCGCCAAGTTAGGGCACGGAGGACTGAACTGCTCGGCATCCACTCACTTCCGTCTAGCAGTTCCAGTGTGGTAAATAAAACTTCTTTTTACAGCCTCTTTTGATCTCATGGTTCTGTCACTTTCTACCATAAGAAGTTTCTCTTCACACTAGTTAGATCTCTCGCTGCATCTCATAACATGCCTAGTATATTCACTTGTGCTTCATAAAGTAGTTAGATTCCTCACTTGTACTGATCTGTGGGTTCGTACAAATCTGGAACCAACTTCTTATCTATGAGTGAATGTCTTCGCACGTGAGGTCAATGTCTTCTAAACTGATTAATCTTCAAAAACCTTCTGAGAATGCATATGACCTCTTCCCCTTCCCTCGCACCTTAATGCTGTCACAGGTACATGTCAGTGGGAGAATCCTTCGGTTCTCATAGTCTGCATTCATTTGCAGAATTCCTACAGCATCACATAAACTCTCCTGAAGCCAGTTCCTGTTGGTCCAAAAAAAGAAAGCCTTTGAAACCTTTGAAAGCTTTGAAGCCTTTCAAGCTAAAGTTTATGGCTTCAGAAGCAGCAGCAAGGAAGGGGGGCAGACAGAGACGTGAAGGAACTTCCAAAGATCTGCCTGAAGACTTGGCAGAAATGTACAAAACAGATCCAGAAGAGAGCTATGGGCAGCGCAAGACCCGAATCCAATGGATTCGATGCTATTGGGCAGAACAGTGGTTCAAATACCACTTCTTCACTCAGGAGTATGCAGAGAAATATTCCATCAAGAGGCCATGGGGGGATATCCGTTTCAAGAACCTCTTACCCAGAACCAAAGATGAAGCCATTGCGCAAGGCTTCTACCCATGCATGGTCCGAGGACCACAGCCTGATGATGCGCATCCGTCGTCACTCCTCTGGTGTCGTGACGACAATCTCTTCAAGCGCAAATTTCAGTTTGCCCAAAAGTCAGCGAAGCTAAACAAGAAGAAATTCGGGTTAGACTTCAACCCTGGTCCCTCCTCACCAAGGGCAGATCGCACACGCGATGCTGAACCCAATATCATCGGTCCTTTTGCCAATCTTGAGGGCCTGATCACTCACATCTTAGTACAAGGGGCTGCAGTGAATGACCCTCCAGCTGACTCTGAATCTGATGAAGCTCCTGCTGTGCCGAAGCCAAAGCAGACGAAGAAACCAAAAGCTTCAAAGCCGGCCCCTACCTCAAAAATCTCAAGGGCGAAGCCATTGAAAACTGCACCTCCTAAAGTCAGTGTGCAGTCTGAAGACGTTTCCTGCGTCTCCAAGCCCCAGAAGGAAAAGGAGCCCCAGCAACAAACAGGCAAAGAGCTCACTGCTGCTGCCATTCTGCGCAGCGAAGCCATTGATCTATCAAGCGATGAAGATCTGGGAGATGACGCTCTAGGGCAGCTTATCAAAAGCAAAGAGGAAGCTGAAATCTTCAACAATCTGCCTCTCTTTGATGTCGCCATCATTCACAGCTTCATTGATGAATGGTTTGACTCACCAGACATAAGCTTCAATGATCTGCAGCTGCCAGTTGGCCTCAGTGTCGCCTTCCAAGGCGCAATTGCTTCAGAACTGGCCATTGCTCAGCGCATTGTTGAGCTGAAGCAGAAAATTGATCACGAAAAGGCTCAGTTCAAGAAGCACATGGCCAGCCTCAGCGTGCAGGAAGTGAGGAGCTTCAAAATCATGCTGCATGATCTCAAAGAAAACTTTCTGAAGAAGCCTGCTGAAGCTCAGGGCTCGCGTGAAAGGATGAAGTCTTTGGCAGAAAAATGTGTTCAAGCCTACAACGAGGCTGAAAAGCGCAAGGCACTTGGGCGTCCTGGCATCGACCCCAAGATGGCCGCGAAGAAGAAGAAGGAGCCTGCTGTGAATGAACCAGAGGCACCTCGGCAAGAAGCGGTTCCAATTGTCTTCCCCACTGCAACGACTGGCTTGAAGCCAAAGAGCCGGTCAACAGCTTCAGAGCTAAAGAAAACAAGAACTGTAGAGGCTGAAGCCAGAAAAAGGAAGAGCTCTAAAGCCTCTCCTACTGCCCCCAGCAAAAAGAAGCGCAAGACCAAGAAATCTAGGGCTGCTCCCACAGAGCCCTTGATGGTTGAGCCCCTTTCTGTCATTCACCCCAATGCAGAAAGACGACTGACAGTTCATGAGCCTGCTCCCACAGAGGCTCCTGAAGCTGAAGATATTCCAGCAACCGACCCCACAGCTGCTGAAGACATTGGTCACCAAGACAATGTACAAGATGATGCAGCCCTTCCTCCGCTTGAAACAAGCGAACTCATCAGTATTGGTCGTCCTCTGACGCCAATGGCACAAGATGAGTCATGGGCGGATCGCCCTCAGGAGGAAGAAGACTTTGAGGTCCAGCCCACTCCGACCCCACAAGCGTCGTCTGCATTCCGTAGGCTTCGCAAAGGTCCACGGCCTCAAGTCCATACTGCAGAAATTCCGGCTGCATCAGCCGAAGACAATGAAGAAGCACCAACAGAACCCACTTCCCCGCTCCATCAAGATGCAGTTCTCCATGAGAACGTGCCTGAGGTTGTCCCTCCAACTACACAAGCGGAGGAAGAAAATGTTGCGGCTCCCACCACCAACACTGACGCCAATGTGGAGCCTGCCCCACCAAATGCTTCAGCGGACAGCGAAGCTACCGAGCCAGACACTTTTGTTCCTGAGTCTGCTGCAGGTCCTCAATTTGATTATCATATTGAGCACAGGCCTCATGTCCAGAAGCCAGTCCCAAGGCTTCCAAGGTTCCCAGGTCCTGCATTAGCACCTGGTTCCTTTAACATAAACAGCTTCAAGGCAGACAATACATTTTTCAATAGCTCCAAGAACCCCTATTCAAAGGAAAGGATTGTATCAGACAGGTTCTGGAGCTATTCTCAGCGCAGCTATTATTCATGCATCTTATACAACCAAGGCCGCATCTTTCCGCACAAGCGCCTTGAGGTTGAAGCCATTGCTGGTCTGCCATGTCTTGAGGAAGCTTTGGATTGCTTCAGGCAAGTGGGTCTGCTGCCATTTGTGACTGATGAAGAGCACTGGAATGAAGAGCTTCTGCTTCAGTTCTATGCCACTCTGCATATCAAAGGATACAACAGAGATCCGAAGACTTGGGTACTGGAGTGGATGACCGGAAATGTCCATCATGAAGCCAATGCATTTGATATCATTGAGCTCACCGGCCTGCCCACTCCTGGCGAATACTACGAGGAAGGCTGTCAACTACATTCTGAAGCCATTGAAAGCTTATTCCAGAGGCCTGAACCCAATATGAGTCAGATGCTCTCAATGATGAAGCCATTGCCTCAGGATGCACCCTATCCAACTGAGTTCTTCGTTGAAGACCTAGAGTACCTGCCCAGGACCATATATCACATCATCCGGTGAACTCTCTGGCCCATTAAGGGACACTCACCACATGCCAAGATCGAGGGTGCAATGAAGACTATGATATTTTGTATCCTTCATGGCAAATGGTTCAACGCATAGGATTTCTTCATACGCCAACTTGCAGCGTCAGGCTCAGAATTGTTTGGTTTGAAGTTCTATGCTCCTTGGGTGATGAGGCTGATCAAACTGCACTCTGCGATCTCGTATCAGCCCTCTGCGCGAAACCATCGGATCTTCTTGCCAGATGTGGATACCTCTACTGAAGCAATATACCCTGAGCCTGCCAAGCAACCAATAAGTCTTCGGAATGCAGAACATCAGAGCTTCACGCAGAATGTTGAAGGTGTTGAAGCCATATCCAGGGTATATCCGTTGGCTGGCACTACACGTGCACCAGCATCTACTGAAGCCACAGACAGCACAAATGCTCCAAGACCCAAGAAGCGTGCTTGTGTCCTCACTGACCGAGAGCTTCTTGTGGCCCTTCACCAAAAGCAAGATAGGCATCACGACTGGCTAAAGCGTCAGATGAAGAGCCTCTTGGTGGATGTCAATCGTCTTCGAAACCTAGCCACCAAGAATGCGTTTGTCACTCATGAGACGTGTCGTCGTACATGGAAAGGGCTCTCAATGATATGCACTGAAGCTAAACTTGAAGAGGATGGCTTCACAGAGCGCTTCAAATTTGACACCACACCTCCGAGAAGGGCTGTGATGCGCAACACACTGTCACTTGAAGACTCTGAGTTTTCTTCATCTGCTGCCATAGTTACTGCAAGGATCATTGATGAAGACGGCGATGCTACATCACCACCATCTGCTTCAGCACATCCAAGTTCTGCACCGCCAAACAACTCCACCGACCCTGCTGCGCCTGGGAACGCGTAGAAAACTCTATGTCTTCAAACCTTTTTGGTCATTACTGACAAAAGGGGGAGATGCATATGCTGTTTATAGTCTTCAAGCGGGTCAATATGGGCGGGTGCCTTATGTTTTGTTATATTTTGCTTTGTGTTTACAACTCTTTTTTTGCTTCATTTGGTTCTTTGAGTTGTAAACACTAAAACTCGATGGTCGTCTGCTACTTGTTTGCCACTCTGTTTGTGAAGATAAATTCCGCATGTGCGACGATAAATTCCGCACTTATCTCATTCTGCAGACGTCCATTTTCCATTAGGCATGTCATTATCTTCATATACTTTCACATGCATAGTGGATTGTCATCATAAGCTGAAGAGGATCTCCTCAAGTACAACCTGCCATGTGCATTTGCATTCCAAAAGCAAATTAACTTATATGCACATCTTCAGGGGGAGCCTTTGCAACTTATGAAGACAATTCCCTACCCTTTACAAACTTCACACATTATATTCCCCGTTGAAAACTTCAACTAGTTTGTCATCAATCACCAAAAAGGGGGAGATTGTAAGTGCATCTAGTGCCACCCCTAGTTGGTTTTGGAGTATTGACGACAAACCTAGTTGAGGGACTAATGTGTTTGTGAGAATTGCGGGAAAACACGGGTAGAAGTCCCTCATTGATTCGGTTTTACTACCAGAGATGACCCCCAAAAATTGTATGAAGACATTGAAGACAAAGGTGGTTTATGAAGATATTCACATTGAAGACTATGACAGAAGAAGACACATTATGAAGCCTATGGAGCCCGAAGACTTAGATCTTTCGTAGTTCTTTTTCTTTTGTGTTGAGTCATAGGAACCACCGTACTGTTAAGTGGGGTCCAGGAGAACCAGTCAGAATGACTGAAGTGATGCCCAAACTAAAAACCTATGTCTTCGAGCGAAGACAATGAGAGCGAATCTTGTCCAGAGCCGGACAAGTCAGCTTTGCTTGTAGCCCAAGTAAAGTTGCCATGAGAGTTCGAAATCTGACCGTTGAGACACGTGTCAGTTCCTTAGTGACCCAGGGTCATTTCGGACAAATCAGGTCGGGTTGCCAAGTGGCTATAAATAGCCCACCCCCACAACCATAAACGGTTGGCTGCTCAGATTTTAGTGCACGGCTTTTGTCGTTTGAGAGCAACCCACCTCGAAGCCTTTGAGAGAAAAATTCCTAGTGAGGAGAAAAGCCCTAACCACCCAGAGCCAGAGCAAATTGGGCATCACTTAGGTCTTCTTGTCTGTGTGATCTGAAGACTTATTACACTTGAGGACTGTGAATCCTCCAGACGGTTAGGCGTCGCGTTCAGAGCATCCAAGAGACATTGTGGATTGCCAGTGAACGAAGTTTGTGAAGGTTTGGAAGTCTACCTTGAAGACTTACCAGAGTGATTGGGCGAGGACTAAGTGACCTTAGCTCAAGGAGAATACGGTGAGGACTTGGTGTCCTGAACTGTGTGTTCAGGACTGGGTGTCCGGGACTGTGTGTCCTAAGGTTTAAATACCTAGCCGCTCCAACCAGACGTACAGTTGTCACAGCAACTGGAACTGGTCCAACATATCATTGTCGTCAACGAGTCACTGGTTTCATCTTCATTTCCCTTTCTTACTGTTACACATTGTGAAGCCATTGCATGCTTGCTTTATCTTTTGTCTTCACAACGTGAATGTATGATCTATTTGGCTTCATAACTTCTTCCTACCTGATCCTTATTACACTGCAGTTGTTTGTCATTGTGCTTTCACTCTATTGAATACATGACCATGGCTGACCTAGTGTAATCTAACTTCCGCTGCATAGTAATAGGCATAATCTTTGCTGTTTGTCTTCATAACTCCCACGTTTTGAAGACTTTCATAAAAATCGCCTATTCACCCCCCCTCTAGTCGATATAACGCACTTTCAGTCCATCCCTCCGCTCTTGGATGGCGCGACTTGCTCCAGATTAAAGGCCGGAGTAGCTGCGGATGCGATCTCCCGAACACTGTCTGACGGTAGAGTTACATCTTGCTCGTCGTGACTGCACGGCGCGTCCGGCATGGGCTCGAACCCGTCGAAGATCAAGTCTCCATGGATATCGGCCGTGTAGTTTAAGTTTCCAAATCTGACCTGATGGCCAGGGGGGCAGCTCTCAATCTGCTCCAGATGGCCAAGTGAATTGGCCCGCAGTGCAAAGCCGCCGAATATGAAGATCTGTCCGGGGAGGAAAGCTTCACCCTGGACCGCATCGCTAGCGATGATCGAAGGAGCCATCAAGCCTTATGGTGACGATACAGTGGAACTCTCAATGAAAGCACCAATGACAGTGTCAAAACCAGCGGATCTCGGGTAGGGGGTCCCGAACTGTGCGTCTAAGGCGGATGGTAACAGGAGGCAGGGGACACGATGTTTACCCAGGTTTGGGCCCTCTTGATAGAGGTAATACCCTACGTCCTGCTTGATTGTTCTTGATGATATGAGTTTTACAAGAGTTGATCTACCACGAGATCAGAGAGGCTAAACCCTAGAAGCTATCCTATGGTATGATTGTATCTTGTCCTACGGACTAAAACCCTCCGGTTTATATAGACACCGGAGGGGGCTAGGGTTACACAAGGTCGGTTACAAAGGAGGAGATATACATATCCGTATTGCCTAGCTTGCCTTCTACGCCAAGTAAAGTCCCATCCGGATAAGAATGAAGTCTTCAATCTTGTATCTTCATAGTTCAACAGTCCGGCAAAGGATATAGTCCGGCTGTCTGGGGACCCCCTAATCCAGGACTCCCTCAATCTCCCTCGTGGACCTTGTAGGCTTTAGACCGCCGCACAATGCAATGTGCCTCGTTTGGGTCCTCAGGGAGTTCTTCCTTATTTAGGTAAGCCAAGAAGGGTTCTGTCCACGGGGCGATGACAGCCATAATCACGTGGGCCGAAGGTGTTATTTCGGTGGCGAAGCCTCCGATTACGTAAGAGTGTTCGGGATCTGGTGTTGTGGCCAGATCCGGACTGTTGTTGTCGGTCTCCCCTTCCCACACCATGGATGGCTTAAACAGCCTTTCCAAGAAGATATTAGGTGGGATAGGGTCGTGCTTAGCACCGATGCGGGCGAGGATATCCGCCGCTTGATTGTTTTCTCGGACCACATGGTGGAATTCGAGCCCCTCGAACCGAGCTGACATTTTGAGGATGGCATTGCGGTAAGCCACCATTTTTGGGTCCTTGGCGTCAAAGTCTCCATTTATTTGAGATATTGCGAGGTTCGAATCCCCACGCACCTCTAGGCGTTGAATCCCCAAGGAGACTGCCATCCGGAGACCATGCAACAGGGTGATCACCCACAAGTATAGGGGATCGCAACAGTTTTCGAGGGTAAATTATTCAACCCGAATTTATTGATTCGACACAAGGGGAGCCAAAGAATATTCTCAAGTATTAGCAGCTGAGTTGTCAATAATATCTGTGGGAAAGTATTTAGTAGCAAAGTAATATGATAGTAGTGGTAACGCTAGCAAAAGGTAACAGTAGTAAAAGTAATGTTTTTGGTATTTTATAGTGATGATAGCAATAGCAACGGAAAAGTAAATAAGCGAAGAACAATATATGGAAAGCTCGTAGGCAATGGATCGGTGATGGAGAATTATGCCGGATGCGGTTCATCATGTAACAGTCATAACCTAGGGTGAGACAGAACTAGCTCCAGTTCATCAATGTAATGTAGGCATGTATTCCGAATATAGTCATACGTGCTTATGGAAAAGAACTTGCATGACATCTTTTGTCCTACCCTCCCGTGGCAGCGGGGTCCTTACGGAAACTAAGGGATATTAAGGCCTCCTTTTAATAGAGTACCGGAACAAAGCATTAACACATAGTGAATACATGAACTCCTCAAACTACGGTCATCACTGGTAAGTATCCCGATTATTGTCACTTCGGGGTTAACGGATCATAACACATAATAGGTGACTATAGACTTGCAAGATAGGATCAAGAACTCTCATATATTGATGAAAACATAATAGGTTCAGATCTGAAATCATGGCACTCGGGCCCTAGTGGCAAGCATTAAGCATAGCAAAGTCATAGCAACATCAATCTCAGAACATAGTGGATACTAGGGATCAAACCCTAACAAAACTAACTCGATTACATGATAGATCTCATCCAACCCACCACCATCCAGCAAGCCTACGATGGAATTACTCACGCACGACGGTGAGCATCATGAAATTGGTGATGGAGGATGGTTGATGATGACGATGGCGACGGATTCCCCTCTCCGGAGCCCCGAACGGACTCCAGATCAGCCCTCCTGAGAGGTTTTAGGGCTTGGCGGCGGCTCCATATCGTAAAATGCGATGAATTCTTCTCTCTGATTTTTTTCTCCTCGAAACACAATATATAGAGTTGGAGTTGGAGTCAGAGGAGCTACAGGGGACCCATGAGGTAGCGGGCGCGCCCCCCACCCTCGTGGACAGTTGGTGGGCCTTCATATTTTGCAGGTATTTTTTATATTTTCCAAAAAATTGCTCCGTGAAGTTTCAGGTCATTCCGAGAACGTTTGTTTCTGCACATAAATAACACCATGGTAATTCTGCTGAAAACAGCGTCAGTCCGGGTTAGTTCCATTCAAATCATGCAGGTTAGAGTCCAAAACAAGGGCAAAAGTGTTTGGAAAAGTAGATACGACGGAGACGTATCAACTCCCCCAAGCTTAAACCTTTGCTTGTCCTCAAGCAATTCAGTTGATAAACTGAAAGTGATAAAGAAAAACTTTTACAAACTCTGTTTGCTCTTGTTGTTGTAAATATGTAAAGCCCGCATTCAAGTTTTCAACAAAGATTATAACTAACCACATTTACAATAACGCTTAGGTCTCTAGTTTACTCATATCAATAGCATAATCAACTAGCAAGCAATAATAATAAATCTCGGATGACAACACTTTCTCAAAACAATCATAATATGATATAACAAGATGGTATCTCGCTAGCCCTTTCTGAGACCGCAAAACATAAATGTAGAGCACCTTTAAAGACCAAGGACTGACTAGACATTGTAATTCATGGTAAAAGAGATCCAGTCAAGTCATACTCAATGTAAGCTAACAATAATGAATGCAAATGACAGCGGTGCTCTCCAACTGGTGCTTTTTAATAAGAGGATGATGACTCAACATGAAAGTAAATAGATAGGCCCTTCGCAGAGGGAAGCAGGGATTTGTAGAGGTGCCAGAGCTCGGTTTTGAAATAGAGGTGAATAATATTTTGAGCGGTATACTTTCATTGTCAACATAACAACCAAGAGATGGCAATATCTTCCATGCTACACACATTATAGGCGGTTCCCAAACAGAATGGTAAAGTTTATACTCCCCTTCCACCAATAAGCATCAATCCATGGCTTGCTCGAAACAACGAGTGCCTCCAACTAACAAGAGTCCCAGGGGAGTTTTGTTTGCAATTATTTTGATTTGATTTGCATAAAGCATGGGACTGGGCCACTTTCTCGTGAGTGAGGAGCAGAGTCCACTCCTCTTGAGAATAACCCGCCTAACATGGAAGATACGGACAGCCCTAGTTGATACATGAGCTATTCGAGCATACAAAACATGATATTTATTTGAAGGTTTAGAGGTTGGCACATACAAATTTACTTGGAATGGCAGGTAGATACCGTATATAGGCAGGTATAGTGGACTCATATGGAATAACTTTGGGGTTTAAGGGATTGGATGCACAAGCAGTATTCCCGCTTAGTACAGGTGAAGGCTAGCAAAAGGCTGGGAAGCGACCAGCTAGAGACCGACAACAGTCATGAGCATGCATTAAAATTAATCAACACCGAATGCAAGCATGAGTAGGATATAATCCACCATGAACATAAATATCATGAAGGCTATGTTGATTTTGTTTCAACTACATGCGTGAACATGTGCCAAGTCAAGTCACTTAAATCATTCAGAGGAGGATACCACCCTATCATACCACATCACAACAATTTCAATAGCATGTTGGCACGCAAGGTAAACCATTATAACTCATAGCTAATCAAGCATGGCACAAGAAACTATGATCTTTAGTTGTCATTGCAAACATGTTTATTCATAATAGGCTGAATCAAGAATGATGAACTAATCATATTTACAGAAACAAAAGAGGTCGAGTTCATACCAGCCTTTCTTATCTCAGTCAGTCCATCATATATCGTCATAATTGCCTTTCACTTGCACGACCGAACGATGTGAATAATAATAATTGTGCAAGTGCATTGGACTAAGCTGGAATCTGCAAGCATTCAATAAACAGGAGAAGACAAGGCAATATGGGCTCTTTTGTCAGATCAACAAGTATGCAAAGAAGAGACACTACAACAATTTAATTATGGTCTTCTCCTATCGACCCCCAAAGAAAAGAAAAGAAATAAAACTATTTACACGGGAGAGCTCCCAACAAGTAAAAGAAGAACAGGAAATATTTTGGGTTTTCTTTTTAATTACTACTACAAGCATGGAAAGTAAACTAATTAAAAGCTACAACTAATTTTTTTGGTTTTTCTTAAGGTTTATCAAACACACAAGAAGAAAGTATTAAAAGGAAATTAAACTAGCATGGATGATACAATGAAAAAGTATGAGCACCGACATCTAGCAATGAGTGTGTGAACATAAATGTAATGTCGGTGAGAAATACGTACTCCCCCAAGCTTAGGCTTTTTGCCTAAGTTGGTCTATGGCCACGGTTGGCCTGGCTGATATCCATAATAATAGTTGGGGTCGTACTGCGATTTAGAAGAAGACTCTGATTGCCACTGGCTGGCAATCATCTCCGGATCCCACTGGTAATTAGACTGTCGTGAAGGATCAACTTGTGGTTCCGGCTCTGGCTCCATGGCTGGTGCAGGGTTCCGGTAGGCGTGAATAGCCTCTAGCGGAACAAGGTACTGGCCTGCAGATAAATCAAAATAAGAAGGAGCAGGCAGGGTAATAGTCTCAGGATGATGTTTATCAAAGAACAATTTGTATTTAAGCTCTCCTTCCCTATTCTTAACAATAAAATCATGTGCCACCATACTTTTATAATCCAAATAAACATGAGGTAGCACTTTTTCTTCCTTCTCATAATGCCTAATAGGTATGTTAAAATGTGCAGCTAGGTGTGAAGCATAGATGCCTCCAAAGATGGGGCCCTTTGTATGGTTCAGACTTAACCGTTTAGCAATAATGCCGCCCATACTAACAGAGTTATAACCGTATAAACCGTGGAGCAAAATAATAATATCAGGGACACTAAGGTTTCCATAGTTTCCGCGGCCAATTAAACAACGACTAGCAAATAATGCAAAATAGCGTAAAATAGGAAAATGTATGCTAGTGATTCGTGCATCGGAAACCTTCCTTGTTTCCCCTACAGTGATAGTATCAATAAACACATCCACATCCTCGCGATGAGGTTCCTCTATCTTGCCCTCGAAAGGGACTAACCAAACCCGACAGAAATCATAAAGTGACATCTCCTTATGCTCATCATATAAATGAAACTACACCATAGGTGGTGAGCTCCTAGAATGGAAATGAAAGTTTTGCACAAAGATATTTGTGAGTAAGAGATACTGATCGCGTTGGTCGTGGAGGAAAGCGGTGAGGCCTGCATTCTTAGCCAATTCATGAAAATATTCATAAATCCCAGTTGCTCTCAAGAAATTATTGGAAGGCCATTCACACGAGGTGCATTTTCTGCAGCAAAGTATTTAGTAGCAAAGTAATATGATAGTAGTGGTAATGGTAGCAAAAGGTAATAGTAGTAAAAGTAATGTTTTGGTATTTTATAGTGATGATAGCAATAGCAACGAAAAAGTAAATAAGCGAAGAACAATATATGGAAAGCTCGTAGGCAATGGATCGGTGATGGAGAATTATGCCGGATGCGGTTCATCATGTAACAGTCATAACCTAGGGTGACACAGAACTAGCTCCAATTCATCAATGTAATGTAGGCATGTATTCCGAATATAGTCATACGTGCTTATGGAAAAGAACTTACATGACATCTTTTATCCTACCCTCCCGTGGCAGCGGGGTCCTTATGGAAACTAAGGGATATTAAGGCCTCCTTTTAATAGAGTACCAGAACAAAGCATTAACACATAGTGAATACATGAACTCCTCAAACTACAGTCATCACTGGTAAGTATCCTGATTATTGTCACTTCGGGGTTAACGGATCATAACACATAATAGGTGACTATAGACTTGCAAGATAGGATCAAGAACTCTCATATATTGATGAAAACATAATAGGCTCAGATCTGAAATCATGGCACTCGGGCCCTAGTGAAAAGCATTAAGCATAGCAAAGTCATAGCAACATCAATCTCAGAACATAGTGGATACTAGGGATCAAACCTAACAAAGACTAACTCGATTACATGATAGATCTCATCCAACCCATCACCGTCCAGCAAGCCTACGATGGAATTACTCACGCACGGCGGTGAGCATCATGAAATTGGTGATGGGGGATGGTTGATGATGACGATGGCGACGGATTCCCCTCTCCGGAGCCCCGAACGGACTCCAGATCAGCCCTCCCGAGAGGTTTTAGGGCTTGGCGGCGGCTCCGTATCGTAAAACGCGATGAATTCTTCTCTCAGATTTTTTTCTCCCCAAAACACAATATATAGAGTTGGAGTTGGAGTCGGAGGAGCTCCATGGGGGCCATGGGGTAGGGGGCGCGCCCTAGGGGGTAGGCGCGCCCCCCACCCTCGTGGACAGGTGGTGGGCCCCCTGGCCTTCATATTTTGCAGGTATTTTTTATATTTTCCAAAAAGTTGCTCCGTGAAGTTTCAGGTCGTTCCGAGAACGTTTGTTTCTTCACATAAATAACACCATGGTAATTCTGCTGAAAACAGTGTTAGTCTGGGTTAGTTCCATTCAAATCATGCAGGTTAGAGTCCAAAACAAGGGCAAAATTGTTTAGAAAAGTAGATACGACAGAAACGTATCACAGGGCCTCATATTCTGCTGCATTGTTGGAGTCTGTGTATAATCTTTGGAGTGCGTATTGGACTGTATCTCCTGTGGGGGATGTCAGGACGACGCCTGCCCCCAGACCAGCCAGCATCTTAGAGCCGTCAAAGTGCATGATCCAATTGGAGTACGCGCCGTACTCTTTAGGGAGTTTGGCTTCTGTCCATTCGGCGACGAAATCAGCCAGTACTTGCGACTTAATGGCTCATCGTGGTTTGTATGTTATGTCAAACGGGAGGAGCTCAATAGCCCATTTAGCAATCCGGCGCGTCGCATCGCAGTTATTTATTATGTCATTGAGTGGTACTTCAGAGGCCACCGTAATTGAACATTCTTGAAAGTAGTGTCATAGTTTCCGGGATGCCATGAAGACCGCGTATGCTATCTTTTGATAATGTGGGTACCGTGATTTGCATGGAGTGAGGACAGTGGATACGTAGTATACCGGCTTTTGAAGCAAGAACTTATGTCCGTCCGTCTCTCGTTCGATGACGAGCATTGCGCTTACAACCTGGTGTGTTGCCGCTATATATAACAGCATTGGTTCGCCTATATTTGGTGCAGCCAAGATTGGGTTGCTGGCCAAGAGGGCTTTTATTTCTTCCAATCCGGCCGTGGCCGCATCCATCCGCTCGAAATGTTCGGTGCATCGAAGAAGGCGATAAAGAGGTAATGCCTTTTCTCCCAATCGGGAGATAAAGCGGCTTAAAGCAGCCGCGCATCCGGTTAAATTCTGGATTTGCTTGAGGTCTATTGGGATAGCCAACTGTGACAGAGCTTGGATTTTAGCCGGATTTGCTTCAATTCCTCTATTGGAAACGATGAAGCCCAAGAGCTTTCCGGCAGGCACGCCGAAAACGCATTTTTCCGGATTGAGCTTGATGTCATATGTTCGGAGATTGTCGAACATAAGCCTCAAGTCGTCTATTAAAGATTCGACGTGTCTGGTTTTAGTGACCACATCGTCTACGTATGCCTCCACTTTTTGCCGATTTGTGTTTCCAAGCATGTCTGAATCATGCGTTGATAGGTTGCACCGGTGTTTTTGAGCCCGGAAGGTATGGTGTTAAAACAGAAGGGGCCGTATGGAGTGATGAATGCTGTTGCAGCTTGTTCGGACTCAGCCATCTTGATTTGATGGTATCCGGAGTATGCGTCGAGGAAACACAATGAGTCGTGTCCTGCGGTAGCGTCGATAATTTGATTGATGCGGGGGAGGGGGAAGGGATCCTTGGGGAAAGCCTTGTTAAGGTCCTTGAAATCGACACATAGGCGCCAGGATTTGTCCTTCTTTGGTACCATCACCAGGTTTGCTAGCCAGTCCGGATGTTTTATTTCTCTAATGAATTTGGCCTCGAGTAACTTGGCTAGCTCTTCTCCCATGGCTCTTAGGCTCTGAGAAACGCCGAAGAGTCTGCTTGACCGGCTTGTATCCCTTTAGAATGTTTAGGCTATGCTTGGCCAGCCTGCGTGGGATTCCTGGCATGTCTGAAGGATGTCAGGCGAAGATGTCCCAATTCTCATGCAAGAACTCCCGCAGTGCGGCGTCTGTTGTGGGGTTCAGCTGTACCCCAATGGATGCTGTTTTTGTAGGGTCCGTTGGGTGGACCTGGAATTTGACTATTTCGTCCGCTGGTTTAAAAGAGGTGGACTTGGGTCTTTTGTCGAGTATCACGTCGTCCCTGTCCACTATGGAGCATAGCGCAGTTAGTTCTTCGGCTGCGAGGGCTTCGGATAACGCCTCGAGGGCCAGTGCGGCGGTTTTATTTTCGGCGTTGAGTGCTATGTCTGGATCACTAGCTAGAGTGATGATTCCATTGGGCCCGGGCATCTTGAGCTTCATGTACTCGTAATGGGGTATAGCTTGGAAGATCGTGAATGCCTCCCGCCCTAAAAGGGCATGGTATCCGTTACTAAACAGGGCCACTTAGAATGTGATTTCTTCGGACCTATAATTCTCTGATGTGCCGAATACCACATCTAGTGTGATTTTTCCCGCACATCATGCCTCCCGACTAGGGATGATTCCTCTGAAGGTCGTGCTTCTTTGCTCAATGCGGCTCTTGTCTATTTCCATTTTGCTAAGAGTCTCCTCGTAGATGAGGTTTAATCCGCTGCCACCGTCCATGAGCACTTTAGTAAGCCGGAAGCCGTCCACAATTGGACTAAGGACCAAAGCGGCTGGTGCTCGGGCTGTTTGGAATTGATGTTCGTCACTGGCATTGAAGGTTATGGTCGTATCGTTCCATGGATTTATTGCTACAACATGGCAGACTTCGGCGAGGCTGCGGAGTGCTCGTTTGCGCCTATTATTTGAGGCGAAAGTCTCAAAGACTGTCAGTACTGTATTGTTATTTTCCACGGGATGGTGCTCTGTGGTATTGTTGATGAGGAGATCCTCTGTCGGAGTATCCAACATGCTCTAAGGCTGTGTGTTGGCATGGTATCCGGTGTACTGTGAATTTTACATGGCCCATTGAGTCATCCCTCCAATACGGTTCCACGCCCTATAGTGGGATTTGGTTTCTTTGTAATTGGATCGGGTGACTTAGGAGAGTACACCCTTTTAGTTCAGATGGGGAGTTTAGTGAGAGCCGGAGGATCCTAGAATTTTGTTTGGGTTTTCCAGGTGCTTTCCATTGCACAGTACTTCTGTACTATGGCCGCCAAGTCAGTGAAGTGTGCTATGTCATGGCGAGTTATGGCGTTGAGGATTCCCTTGTCCGTGAAATTTTTGCAAAAGAATGAAATTGCGTCTTCCTCGCGACAATCCTTGACCTTGCTCATTACAAGGAGGAATCTGGCCCAATAGTGATGTACTGTCTCTTGGGGCTCTTGTCTAATGTGGGAAAGATCACTTATGTGAGGGTGGGTGGGTAGATTTAGGTCCAAACCCTGACCCGATCTGAGACCCCGGGACAGAGGAGTTTCCAAGCTTAGCAGTTCGGGCTCCGGGACGTTGCCCAATAGTACTGGCCCGTTGTCCGATTCTAGGTTCGAAGCTTGGGCCATGTCCTCCCATAGACGGGTATCCGGCTCGGAGAGCTCGGGAATCCGTACATAGTTTGTCCTCAAAATAGAGGAAGAATCGTTGCATTGCTCCTCGACCACCGCTATCTGATGGGTGACCGGCGGAGAGTTAATCTTCCTTTGGTCGGGTTTAAGCTCGATCCGATCATAGTCCGTAGCGACTCCCAAGGCGGCGATGCGATCCAAGAGCTCGCTCAAGGAAGAGAGCTCCATTGGATCCATCTGCTCGGTGAATCCCGAGCCGGTGTGGAGGCTGTTTTTGATGGCCCGAGAAGTCATCATCGGCGCGATGGCCGAACGGGCGGTCATGACGAAGCCGCCTAGTCGGAGAGTTTGGCCTACAGCCAGGGCTCCCCCAGAGGTAATGTTGTCCTTAACAACAAGATGAGCCATCAAGCCTTAGCGTGACGGCACAGTGGAACTCTCAATGAAATCACCAATGTCGGTGTCAAAACCGGCGGATCTCGGGTAGGGGGTCCCGAACTGTGTGTCTAAGGCTGATGGTAATAGGAGGTGGGGGACACAATGTTTACCCAGGTTCGGGCCCTCTCGATGGAGGTAATACCCTACTTCCTGCTTGATTGATCTTGATGATATGAGTATTACAAGAGTTGATCTACCACGAGATCGTAGAGGCTAAACCCTAGAAGCTAGCCTATGATTATGATTGTTGTTGTCCTACGGACTAAACCCTCCGATTTATATAGACACCAGAGGGGGCTAGGGTTACACAGAGTCGGTTACAAAGAAGGAGATCTACATATCCGAATCGCCAAGCTTGCCTTCCACGCAAAGGAGAGTGCCACTCGGACACGGGGCGAAGCCTTCAATCTTGTATCTTCATAGTCCAACAGTCTGGCCAAAGTATATAGTCCGGCTGTCCGAGGACCCCCTAATCCAGGACTCCCTCATACGGTAATCCTGTTCGGGAAGTCATGTTACTAGACCATGACGAACCTACGAACTATGATGAAGCAATGATGAGCCCAGATCCCGCAAAATGGCTTAAGGCCATGAAATCTGAGATGGGATCCATGTATGAGAACAAAGTATGGACTTTGATTGACTTGCCCGTTGATTGGTGAGCCATTCAGAATAAATGGATCTTCAAGAGGAAGACGAACACTGATAGTAGTGTTACTATCTAGATAGCTCGAATTGCCGCAAAAGGTTTTCGACAAGTTCAAGGTGTTGACTACGATGAGATTTTCTCACTCGTATCGATGCTTAAAAGTATGTCCGAATCATGTTAGCAGTTGCCGCATTTTATGAAATCTGGCAAATGGATATCAGAACTACATTCCTTAATGGATTTATTAAAAAAGAGTTGTATATGATGCAACCAAAAGGTTTTGTCAATCCTAAAGGTATTAACAAAGTGTGCAAGCTCCAGCGATCCATCTATGGACTGGTGCAAGCATGTCGGAGTTGGAATATACGCTTTGATGAATTGATCAAAGCATATAGTTTTATACAGACTTGCAGTGAAGCCTGTATTTACAAGAAAATGAGTGGGAGCACTACAGCCTTTCTGATAAGTATATGTGAATGATATATTGTTGGTCGAAAATGATATAGAATTTTCTAGAAAGCATAAAGGAGAATTTTAAAGGAGTTTTTCAAAGAAAGAATTACCTGTAAAGCTACTTACATATTGGGCATCAAGATCTATAAAGATAGATCAATACGCTTGATAAGACTTTCAATGAGTACATACCTTGAGAAGATTTTGAAGGAGTTCAAAATGGATCAGTCAAAGAAGGAGTTCTTGCCTGAGTTGTAAGGTGTGAAATTGAGTAAAGACTCAAAAGCTGGCCACGGCAGAAAATAGAAAGAGAATGAACAGTCATTCCCTATGCCTTAGTCATAGGTTCTATAAAGTATGCTATGCTATGTACCATACCTATTGTATACCTTAGCATTATTTTGGCAAGGGAGTACAGTAGTGATCTAGGAGTAGATCATTGTACAACGGTCAAAGTTATCCTTAGAGGACTAAGGAAATATTTCTCGGTTATGGAGGTGATAAAAGAGTTCGCCATAAAGAGTTACGTCGATGCAACCTTTTTACATCGATCTAGATGACTCTAAGTCTCGATCTAGATACATATTGTAAGTGGGAGCAATTAGCTAGAGTAGCTCCGTGTAGAGTATTGTAGACATAGAAATTTGTAGAATATATACGAATCTGAATGTTGCAGACCCGTAGACTAAAACTTCTCTCACAAGCAAAAGATGATCACTCTTTGGGTGTTAATCACATAGCGACGTGAACTAGATTATTGACTATAGTAAACCCTTTGGGTATTAGTCACATGAAGATGTGAACTAATCACATAAAGATGTGAACTATTGGTGTGAAATCATGACGATGTGAACTAGATTATTGACTCTAGTGCAAGTGGGAGACTGAAGGAAATATGCCCTAGATGCAATAATAAAGTTGTTATTTATATTTCCTTATATCATGATAAATGTTTATTATTCATGCTAGAATTGTATTAACCGGAAACTTAGTACATTGTGAATACATGGACAAACAGAGTGTCACTAGTATGCCTCTACTTGACTAGCTCGTTAATCAAAGATGGTTAAGTTTCCTAGCCATGGACAAGAGTTGTCATTTGATTAACGGGATCACATCATTATAGAATGATGTGATTGACTTGACCCATCTGTTAGCTTAGCACTATGATTGTTTAGTTTGTTGCTATTGATTTCTTCATAACTTATACATGTTCCTATGACTATGAGATTATGCAACTCCCGAATACCGGATGAACACTTTGTGCTATCAAACGTCACAACGTAACTGGGTGATTATAAAGATGCTCTATAGGTGTCTCCAATGGTGTTTGTTGAGTTGGCATAGATCGAGATTAGGATTTGTCACTCCGATTGTCGGAGAGGTATCTCTGGGCCCTCTCGATAATGCACATCACTATAAGCCTTGCAAGCAATGTTACTAATGAGTTAGTTGCGGGATGATGCATTACGGAACGAGTAAAGAGACTTGCCGGTAACGAGATTGAACTAGGTATTGAGATACCGACGGTCGAATCTCGGGCAAGTAACATACCGATGACAAAGTGAACAACGTATGTTGTTATGCGGTTTGACCGATAAAGATCTTCGTAGAATATGTAGGAACCAATATAAGCATCCAGGTTCCGCTATTGGCTATTGATTGGAGATGAGTTTCGGTCATGTCTACATAGTTCTCGAACCCGTAGGGTCCGCACGCTTAACGTTCGATGACGATCAGTATTATGAGTTTATGTGTTTTGATGTACCAAAGGTAGTTCGGAGTCCCGGATGTGATCGCGGACATGACGAGGAGTCTCGAAATGGTCGAGACATGAAGATTGATATATTGGAAGGTTATGTTTGGACACCGAAATGGTTTCAGACGAGTTCGGGCATTTACCGGAGTACCGGGAGGTTACCGAACCCCCCGGGGGCTTAATGGGCCTACATGGGCTTTAGTGGAAGAGAGAGGAGAAGGCCAAGAGGAGGGCCCCCCCCCCAAGCCCAATCCGAATTGGGAGGGGGCCGGCCCCCCTTTCCTTCCTTCCCTATCTTTCTTCCTCCCCCTCCTAGTAGGACTAGGAAAGGGGGGAACCTACTCCTAGTAGGAGTAGGATCCCCCCTTGGGGGCGCGCCCAAGGTGGCTATAGGATCGAAAGTATGTCTAGAGGGGGGTGATTAGACTACTTGACCAAATAAAACTTACTCCCTCCTTCCATCTATATAGGGCCTAATGCGTTTTAAAGACCGCCTTTGACTATTGACAAGATTAATAGTACATGACATGCACAATGTGAAAATTATATCATTGAAAGCTCCTTTCACACATGAATTTAACGGTGTGCTTTGTGTAAGTTGCATGTCATATATTATTGCTTTAATATTTGGTCAAAGTTAGCCTCGAAAAACGCATTAGGCCCTATACAGATGGAAGGAGGGAGTATCCTTTTTCCAATTTTAGTTCTTGGCAGATTTTAGCAACTTTGGACAAGTCAAGCAATCTTAACACAATTCAAGCAAGCATGCAAAGAGTATATGAGCAGCGGAAAGTAAAGCATGCAACTTGCAAGAATGTGAAGGGAAGGGTTTGGAGGATTCAAACGCAATAGGAGACACGGATGTTTTTTCCCATGGTTCCTATAGGTGGTGCTATCGTACATCCACGTTGATGGAGACTTCAACCCACGAAGGGCAACGACTGTGTGAGTCCATAGAGGGCTCCACCCACGAAGGGTCCACGAAGAAGCAACCTTGTCTATCCCACCATGGCCGTCGCCCACGAAGGACTTGCCTCACTAGCGGTAGATCTTCACGAAGTAGGCGATCTCCTTACCCTTACAAACTCCTTGGTTCAACTCCACAATCTTGTCGGAGGCTCCCAAGTGACACCTAGCCAATCTAGGAGACACCACTCTCCAAGAAGTAACAAATGGTGTGTTGATGATGAACTCCTTGCTCTTGTGCTTCAAATGATAGTCTCCCCAACACTCAACTCTCTCTCACAGGATATGGATTTGGTCGAAAGAAGATTTGAGTGGAAAGCAACTTGGGGAAGGCTAGAGATCAAGATTCATATGGTAGGAATGGAATATCTTGGCCTCAACACAAGTTTAGGTGGTTCTCTCTCAGAAAAAGTAAGTTGGAAGTGTAGGTTCGTTCTGATGGCTCTCTCCATGAATGAAGAGGAGGTGGAGGGGTATATATAGCCTCCACACAAAATCTAACCGTTACACACAACTTGCCAATCTCGGTGGGACCGAATTGATAAACTCGGTCGGACCGATTCAGCAAATCTAGTGACCGTTAGGATTTTCGGTGGGACCGACATGCAACTCGGTAGGACCGATATGGTTAGGGTTAGGGCATAACGTAATCTTGGTGAGACCGATTACACAAACTCGGTGAGACCGATTTTGGTAATAAGCTAACCAGAGAGTTGGTCAGGTAAACTCGGTGGGACCGATTCACTCATTTCGGTGAGACCAAAATGTTATGAAAGGGAAACAGAGAGTTTACATTGCAATCTCGATGGGACCGATTGCTCATCTCGGTGGGACTGAAATGTTATGAAGGGAAACAGAGAGATTACAATCCCATCTCGGTGAGACCGAGATCCCTATTAGTGAGACTGAAAGTGCAACTATCCCTAGGTGGTTTTGGTAATTCATAACAACATATAGCTCATTGAGCTAATGCTATTCCAAGATGATTATTTCAGGAAAGCTCAATGATTGGCATGGCATGGATGTGAAAGTGGAACCCTCAAAATGCTAAGGACAAAGGATTGGCTCAAGCTCAAAAGCTCAAGACTCTTCATTTTATATTTTAGTGATCCAAGATCACATTGAGTCTTTAGGAAAAGCCAATACTATCAAGGAGGGATGAGGTGTTGCTTAATGAGCCTCTTGCTTCATGTGCTTAATGATATGCTCCAAAACCCTCAACTACTTTCCCATATCCACATATGACCTAAACCCTAAGCCAAACTCGGTCCTACCGATTCTTTCTATCCGGCGCCACCGAGTTTCATTTGTCATAAGCCACTGCCAAACCCTAGCAAATCGGTTCTACCGATAGGGATCTCGGTCTCACCGAGATGGGATTGCAAACTCTCTGTTTCCCTTTCGTAACTTTTCGGTCTCACCGAAAGAGCGAATCGGTCCCACCAAGATTGCAATGTAAATTCAGTGTTTCCTTTTTGTAACTTTTCGGTCTCACCGAAAGAGCAAATCGGTCCCACCGAGTTTGCCTGACCAACTCTCTGGTTAGCTAATTACCAAAATCGGTCTCACCGAGTTTGTGTAATCGGTCTCACCGAGATTATGTTATGCCCAAACCCTAACCATATCGGTCCTACCGAGTTGCATGTCAGTCCCACGGAAAATCTCTAACGGTCACTAGGTTTACCTTTTCGGTCCGACCGAGTTTGTTGATTCGGTCCCACCGAGATTGGAAAACTGTGTGTAATGGTTGGATTTTGTGTGGAGGCTATATATACCCCTCCACCTCCTATTCATTCATTGAGAGAGCCATAAGAACACATACACAATTCCAACTCATATGTTCTGAGAGAGAACCACCTACTCATGTGTTGAGACCAAGATATTCCATTCCTACCATATGAATCTTGATCTCTAGCCTTCCCAAGTTGCTTTCCACTCAAATCTTCTTTCCACAAAATCCAAATCCTATGAGAGAGAGTTGAGTGTTGGGGAGACTATCATTTGAAGCACAAGAGCAAGGAGTTCATTACCTACACACCATTTGTTACTTCTTGGAGAGTGGTGTCTCCTAGATTGGCTAGGTGTCACTTGGGAGCCTCCGACAAGATTGTGGAGTTGAACCAAGGAGTTTGTAAGGGCAAGGAGATCGCCTACTTCGTGAAGATCTACCGCTAGTGAGGCAAGTCCTTCATGGGCGATAGCCCTGGTGGGATAGACAAGGTTGCTACTTCGTGGACCCTTTGTGGGTGGTTGCTTCTTCGTGGACCCTTCGTGGGTGGAGCCCTTCGTGGACTCACGCAACCGTTACCCTTTGTGGGTGGAGCCCTCCGTGGACTCGCGCAATCGTTACCCTTTGTGGGTTGAAGTCTCCATCAACGTGGATGTAGGATAGCACCACCTATCCGAACCACGGGAAAAACATCCGTGTCTCCAATTGCGTTTGAATTCTCCAAACCCTTCCCTTTACATTCTTGCAAGTTGCATGCTTTACTTTCCGCTGCCAATATACTCTTTGCATGCTTGCTTGAATTGTGTGATGATTGCTTGACTTGTCCTACAATAGCTAAAATCTGCCAAGAACTAAAATTGGGAAAAGGTTAAGTTTTTATTTGGTCAAGTAGTCTAATCACCCCCCCTCTAGACATACTTTCGATCCTACAAGTGGTATCAGAGCTTTGGTCTCCATTTGCTTTGATCTCCATAGCTTTTGGTGGTCATAGCCTTGGTTTCACAACCTAGGAGAGTATGGCGTCTAGCGAGGGAAATTATCACCGTAGAGGTCCTTACTTTGATGGTACTAATTTTGCTAGTTGGAAGCATAAAATGAAAATGCATATTCTTGGACATAACCCCGCCGTTTGGGCTATTGTGTGTGTTGGTTTGCAAGGTGACTTCTTTGATGGGAAAGAACCAAACCGTGAAGCTACCGCAGATGAGTTGAAGATGTTGCAATACAATGCTCAAGCTTGTGATATTCTCTTCAACGGATTGTGCCCCGACGAATTCAACAAAATCAGCCGTCTTGAGAATGCAAAGGAAATTTGGGACACTTTGATTGATATGCACGAAGGTACCGATTCCGTCAAGGAATCCAAGTTGGATGTGCTTCAAAGTCAACTTGACAAGTTCAAAATGAAGGATGGTGAAGGTGTCGCTGAAATGTACTCTAGGCTTGCTCTCATCACAAATGAGATTGCCGGCTTAGGAAGTGAAGAGATGACCGATAGATTCATCATCAAGAAGATTCTAAGAGCCTTGGACGGGAAATATGATACCGTGTGCACATTGATCCAAATGATGCCCAATTACAAAGATCTCAAGCCAACAAAGGTGATTGGAAGAATTGTTGCTCATGAGATGTCACTTAAGGATAAAGAGGAACTTCACAACAAATCAAGTGGTGCCTACAAAGCCTCATGTGAAGCCCCTACATCATCAAGTGAGAAACAAAACTTCAATGAAGAATTGATCTTAATGGTGAAGAACTTCAACAAGTTCTACAAGAGTAGCAGCAAAGATAGAAGCTTCAAGTCAAGGTCCTACAATGACAAAAGATCTTCTAGTCGAGAGCGAAACTGCTATAGTTGTGGAAGACCCGGACACTATTCCAATGAGTGTACGGCTCCCTACAAGAGAAGAGAAGATTCTCCAAAAAGAAGAAGCAAAGAATCACCACCAAGAGAGAGAAGGAGTAGAGATGATCGTTATGAACGAAGATACTCATGGAGAAGCAAGGATTCGGAAAGGAAGGAAAAGTTATCAAGGAGCTACACAAAACAAAGACATCAAGCTCATGTTGGTGAATGGGTATCCGGCTCCGACTCTGACAGCCACTCCAAGAGAAGTTATCACTCCGACTCCGAAGATACTCAAGATGAAGGTGTTGCCGGTCTAGCACTTGTGTCAACCAACTCCTACGACATATTTGACTCACCAAATGAAGGAATTGGAAGATGCTTCATGGCCAAAGGTCCTAAGGTAACACACCCCGAGTATGTTGATTTCAATAGTGATGAAGATGACTTGTTAGGTGATGATTTGCTTGTTGACAACTCTAGTGATGAATACTATGATGAAACGTCAATTAATCATGCTAATCAAGATAAAACGAATGACAATGATAAGGAGAAGATTGAGGCTCTAACTAAAGAACTAAACACTCTTAAGTTAGCTCATGAAACTATCTTCGAAGATCATCGAGAACTTTTAAGAGCTCATGAGAAATTACGCTTTGAAAAGCTCAATCTTGAGCAAGAGCATGAGTTCTTAAAAGCAATCAATGATGATCTTCGCAAGAAAAGTTCTTCTTACATTGCCAAGAATTTACTCTTATCCACTTACATGCCTCAAGTCAAGTCTAGTAACAAGAACAAGAAAGATTCTTCCTCTAGCAGTAACAATGATCATGCTAAATCCAATATTGTTGCTTCTAGTAGTTCTCTTGATTCCACTAATGATTCTCTTAGCCAAGTTACACTTGAGCAAAAAAATAGCTTATTGAAGGGAATTATAGAGAAAGGAGTGTACAAAATCCTTGCCGGGAGTAAGCAATTCGAGGAAATTGTGCGCAAGCAAGGAATGCACCGGAAGAATCAAGGTGTTGGTTTTGAACGAAAGTTCAATGCCAATGGAGTTGAGTGGGAAGAAGATCAATACCCCAAGACAAAGTTTGTTCCTCAACAAGAGAAGTATGATACTTCTTTCAAGGGGACACAAGCTCAAGATGATCTTCCACCACAAGATTACAAGCAAAAAGGCAAGGACAAGCTTCAAGAGGAAATTGATGCATTTGAAGAAGCTCCTAAGACCTTAGTCAAGTGGATTCCCAAGACTACTTCAAGTCCCACTTCATCAAGTACGACTACAACTCCAAGGATTCCCATCAAGATGGTGTGGATCCAAAAGAAGAAGAACTAGAGAGTTCTTGAGGGTGACTCCGCCAACATACTTCACTCTTATCATTTTGGCAAGAACAAGTGCAATCAACTTCCACATCTTGCACTAGTTCAAGGAGTCACAAACCCTCTTGTTGGTAAGACAAGGGACAAGGTAACCTAAAAGTTTTCATGGACATCATCTTGTGTGTGCATCACTCTATGTCTATGTATATCCTTGTTTGTTCCTTGTGGGACTAACCCATGTAGGTATTGAAAGTGCAATTCACTCAAATGGATAGCTCCAAGTGATCTACATCAACATTGAGCATCCACATCTTCAACATCTACATGAAGTCATCATCGACAAAACCCGAGGTTAGTTCATCCCTCTAAGGGGGGATATCACATCTAGGGGGAGTTTTACTCTAAGACTTGAGCTAAAGCAACTCTAAAGATGTGAACACAACAATGCTTTATGTAAAAGTGGTAACCCCACTTGAGCTTAAACGATGAGTATGACCTATGATCAAGTGTTCTCACTTGACTCCTAAGTCAATATACTCATATATAGATGACCTTGTCATCGCAAATTGCTTGATAGATGCTAGAATTGGTTGTGCATGCCTTGTCACATATCTCATTTGCCATCTTATTGTGTGAGCATGCTGGTTGCATATTTTACTCATTCGAGGACATCCACTTGTTGTTTTGATTGTTTGGTTTTATTTCCTTTTGCCAAGTGGATGGACAAGAATGCCTAAGAACCTCCTCTAGCTATCTATGCTTTTCTCGTCTCAAACTCTATTCATGCTACATCACAAAATTTGATCAAGTCAGATTCGAACCACTCTGTGTGAGGAGCGCTCGGAGTCCTCGATTCGTCATAGACTTAAACTTCCAAAACCTCTTTATGATTCTCGGTCTGACCGATACCCCACTTTCGGTCCTACCGAGATCATTAAGTTGATCTAGGTTTTCGATCTCGGTGCAACCGATTTGAACCTTTCGGTCACACCGAGTTGCAACAACTGTATACAGTTTTGCATCTCGGTGCCACCGAGTCGCTCCACTCGGTCACACCGACAGGGTCGGGCTATATATATAGTCACGGGCAAAATTTGGAAATTTCTCCGAACCCCTTCACCCGCGCGATAGCCTGCTCTGCCAACGTGGTCTCCGGATCGTCTTCTCGCTGCCAGCCGCCTCCAGTCACTGGTCTCCGTCGCCGTCAACGGGAATTCTACCCCACCGTTGCCGCCATAGCGAGTCTCCGCCGAACTAGGGTATGGACTCGATCTTTGTGCTATTCCCCAATCCGATTCCTAGCAC
Organism: Triticum aestivum; assembly: GCF_018294505.1. NCBI lineage: Eukaryota > Viridiplantae > Streptophyta > Magnoliopsida > Poales > Poaceae > Triticum > Triticum aestivum. Next base: position 51,629,873 of record NC_057800.1, read on the forward strand.
ATTGTGATCATATTGATTCTAGCCACGTTTGATAAACTTCTATCCAGTCAATGAACTCGTAGATTAGGTTTGATTTGAAAATTCTAGGTTTAGGTTTCCGCCGAAACCATCTCGGACCCATCGAGTTGAAAAACTCGGTCCCACCGATTTGGCTTATGCCATTGCACAAGTGAGACTCGGTTTGACCGAGAATTACTTATTGGTGTGACCGATTTTGGAACTTTGTGAAACCCTAGCAATCTCGGTGCCACCGAACTGTGACTCGGTCCAACCGAGTTCACTAGTTTAGGTTCCAAAACTGCTTCGGTATCACCGAGTTTAAAAATCGGTAGATCCGAGATGATTTTAGTGGGAAACTAAAACTAAGTTTTTGGATCATTCTTTTGCAAAAAAATCTCTGCATTTTGTGATGCTCATTCACTCTACCTCATCTATAAACTGTTCATAGGGTCAGCAGTCAGCTTGTTCATCATGTCAGACCAAAGTGATAGCCAGAACATGTCAGAAGAGCAAGTGCAGATGAGTGAGGGCACTAGTCCCTCAAGTTCTTCGGATGATGGCAGCAGGAGTACCCCAAGCAATCTGCCAAAAGCTGCCACCAGACAGAGGAAGAAGAGAACTTCAGATTCTGAGGATGAAGATTATGTGGCAGAAGAGGAAGCCACATCAAAAAGAGTTGAGCCAGCACAAGGCACAAAGCCAGGGTTAAAGATCAAAAGGCCAGCAGGCAGGCAGCCTATGTCAAAGGCCAGAGCTTCAACTGAAAAGCCTGCACCCAAAGAGCCAGTTGCTGCTGAAGGAAAGAAAAAGAAGGAAAGGGTCAAGAAGACCGTAGCCAGAGTGCTTGGAAAGGCTTCTATCATGGAAGAGGAAGAGGAAGAAGAGGTTGTTGCACCAGCACCTAAGGCACCTAAGCTTATGGGTGATGCTATCAGGACAGGGGCTGCCACATCTAAGCCCAAAGAAGCACCCAAAGCTGCCTCCAAGCCCAAGTCTGCACCAAAGAGAAATACAAGGAGCATACCTGCAACTGAGAAGAACAAGGCCCCAGTGCCTGAAGCTGCAGAAGAAGATGATGAAGAGCAAGTACTCAGAAAACTCAAAGCCCAAGATCCCAGACCACAATGATGCTCATCCTGTGGCTGAGGATATGAAGCTCAGGAGAGACTCAGGGCTCAGGAAGTGGAGAGAAGCAGACCCGTATGCTTCAAGGAGAAGAACTGCTGTGGATTATAGATTTCACACCAAGGAACAGCAGGACTTCTATGAGACAGTGTTGCTTGATAAGAAGCCAATAGTCTGTGATATGAGATGGGTTGACTGGCAATACATCAAGGACAACGAAGAGCACTACCCTGGAGTGCAAGACAGCTTTAGTGCTTGTGGAGTTGCAGACTTTGTTGGGCAGAAGCTCACAAAGTGGAATGAGGAGCTTATCATGCAGTTCTACTCCACAACACATTTTTATCCAGATGGTAGGATAACATGGATGTCTGAAGGTACGATGTACCAATCTACAGTTGCTGAATGGGCTCAGCTGATCAATGTCCTAGAGGAGCATGAGGATGACTTGGACATTTATGCCAAGAAGAAGATGGACCACAACTCTATGTCCAATATGTACAAGGAAATTCCAAACGAGGCACTTGATACTTTCAAGTCTGGGTCTGTGCATTATCTTCTGTCAGGGCTGCCAACCATTAACTGGATCCTTAGGCACACTCTGTTGCCCAAGTCAGGTGATCACAAGATGATCAGAGGCCATGCAATCAATTTGCTTCATGTATTTGATGTACCTCAGAAATTCAAGGTCATGAGCCTCATAGTAGAGACTATCAAGAGGACAGCAGCAGACCAGAAGAGGAGCTGTGGATATGCCCCACAGATTCAGGAGCTCATCAACTCCAAGATGGGCACGGGCATATACTTATTGGACAAGGAACATCTGCCCATCCGTCCAGATTTTGAAGATAATCAAGTTGTTATGACTGAGAATGAACCATCGTCTGCACAAGCACAAGCAAAGAAGGAGAAGGCAAGGAAGGAGAAAGCTGCCAAGATGCCAACTCAAGAGGAGGCATCTGAATATTTCTTGAAAACTGAACAAGAGCAGCTTGGTTACCTAATTGCATCCACCCTGCGGATTGAGAGAGGACTAGCCACCCTAACTCAGAACCAGGCAAGCCTAGAGAGAATTATGGAACAAAAGTTCTATGACTTGGATGTCAAGGTGACAGAGATTCAGACTGCAGTGGAGCAGCTCCAGGATGACATGCAAGAGAGGAGAGGCAGGACTACAACTGATGCCTTTGCCAGAGTGCCACGAGGTCCGAGGTCGTCTGCAGTGCCAGTTGCTGACACCAGAGCCACCACTTCTGCACCAGCTACAACCTCAGTTCCACCTGCTCCAGCATCTACTTCAGCTCCAACTCCAGCGTCTACTTCAGCTCCAACTCCAGCGTGTACTTCAGCGTCTACAGAAGCCTTCGTCCTTGGAGTGATCCGGACTCCACCACCACCTGAAGATCAAGCCTGAGCGTCGATCTAGCACTATGCATTTTCTAGGAACTTTTTGGTAACTTGTTGCCAAAGGGGGAGAAAAATGTATAGATCATAGGCTTCGAGAGAGAGTGTTGCTTTTATTCTCTCTTGTTTTATTTGGTGGTTTTTCGAACTTTGTTTGCTTTTGAGTGCTTGAGATACTATGTCATTGCTCGTGAGACATTGATGATCATGTGTTTGATCATAAGCTACACTTAATGTTTGCTTAATGCTATTATCTTATCTATCTTATGTGATCATTCACTATTTTTGGTGATGAGTGCATGTATTTCATTCTTATCATTTTAAGCGCTCCACCAAGATGTATGTGACATGGAAGAGTAACCCATGACTCTAACTCTTTGTGCATTTGCAGTCCAAAGCAAATTTTAAATATACACAAATTCAGGGGGAGCTCTTACTTATCACATACTTCTCAAAGCGACGATATATTTCATGCGTATTATCATTTGTCGAAGCTTTGATCTATATGTTGTCATCAATTACCAAAAAGGGGGAGATTGAAAGTGCAACTATCCCTAGGTGGTTTTGGTAATTCATAACAACATATAGCTCATTGAGCTAATGCTATTCCAAGATGATTATTTCAGGAAAGCTCAATGATTGGCATGGCATGGATGTGAAAGTGGAACCCTCAAAATGCTAAGGACAAAGGATTGGCTCAAGCTCAAAAGCTCAAGACTCTTCATTTTATATTTTAGTGATCCAAGATCACATTGAGTCTTTAGGAAAAGCCAATACTATCAAGGAGGGATGAGGTGTTGCTTAATGAGCCTCTTGCTTCATGTGCTTAATGATATGCTCCAAAACCCTCAACTACTTTCCCATATCCACATATGACCTAAACCCTAAGCCAAACTCGGTCCTACCGATTCTTTCTATCCGGCGCCACCGAGTTTCATTTGTCATAAGCCACTGCCAAACCCTAGCAAATCGGTTCTACCGATAGGGATCTCGGTCTCACCGAGATGGGATTGCAAACTCTCTGTTTCCCTTTCATAACTTTTCGGTCTCACCGAAAGAGCGAATCGGTCCCACCAAGATTGCAATGTAAATTCAGTGTTTCCTTTTTGTAACTTTTCGGTCTCACCGAAAGAGCAAATCGGTCCCACCGAGTTTGCCTGACCAACTCTCTGGTTAGCTAATTACCAAAATCGGTCTCACCGAGTTTGTGTAATCGGTCTCACCGAGATTATGTTATGCCCAAACCCTAACCATATCGGTCCTACCGAGTTGCATGTCAGTCCCACCGAAAATCTCGAACGGTCACTAGGTTTACCTTTTCGGTCCGACCGAGTTTGTTGATTCGGTCCCACCGAGATTGGAAAACTGTGTGTAACGGTTGGATTTTGTGTGGAGGCTATATATACCCCTCCACCTCCTCTTCATTCGTTGAGAGAGCCATCAGAACACATACACAATTCCAACTCATATGTTCTGAGAGAGAACCACCTACTCATGTGTTGAGACCAAGATATTCCATTCCTACCATATGAATCTTGATCTCTAGCCTTCCCAAGTTGCTTTCCACTCAAATCTTCTTTCCACAAAATCCAAATCCTATGAGAGAGAGTTGAGTGTTGGGGAGACTATCATTTGAATCACAAGAGCAAGGAGTTCATTACCTACACACCATTTGTTACTTCTTGGAGAGTGGTGTCTCCTAGATTGGCTAGGTGTCACTTGGGAGCCTCCGACAAGATTGTGGAGTTGAACCAAGGAGTTTGTAAGGGCAAGGAGATCGCCTACTTCGTGAAGATCTACCGCTAGTGAGGCAAGTCCTTCGTGGGCGATGGCCATGGTGGGATAGACAAGGTTGCTACTTCGTGGACCCTTTGTGGGTGGTTGCTTCTTCGTGGACCCTTCGTGGGTGGAGCCCTTCGTGGACTCGCGCAACCGTTACCCTTTGTGGGTGGAGCCCTCCGTGGACTCGCGCAACCGTTACCCTTTGTGGGTTGAAGTCTCCATCAACGTGGATGTAGGATAGCACCACCTATCCGAACCACGGGAACAACATCCGTGTCTCCAATTGCATTTGAATTCTCCAAACCCTTCCCTTTACATTCTTGCAAGTTGCATGCTTTACTTTCCGCTGCCAATATACTCTTTGCATGCTTGCTTGAATTGTGTGATGATTGCTTGACTTGTCCTACAATAGCTAAAATCTGCCAAGAACTAAAATTGGGAAAAGGTTAAGTTTTTATTTGGTCAAGTAGTCTAATCACCCCCCTCTAGACATACTTTCGATCCTACCGATTTGCCTAGGGTTTGTGGTAGTGGCTATGACATCTGAACTCGGTGGCGCCGAATAGAAAGAATCGATGGGGCTGAGTTTGACTTTTGGTTTAGGTCATATGTGGATGTGAGAAAGTAGTTGAGGGCTTTGGAGCATATCACTAAGCATTTTGAGCAAGAGCCTCATTAAGCAACACCTCATCCCTCCTTGATAGTATTGGCTTTTCCTATAGACTCAATGTGATCTTGGATCACTAAAAATAGAAAATGTAGAGTCTTGAGCTTTGAGCTTGAGCCAATCCTTTTGTCCTTAGCATTTTGAGGGGTCCACTTTTCTCATCCATGCCATGCCAATCATTGAGCTTTCCTGAAGTATTAATCTTGAAATAGCCTTAGCTCAATGAGCTATATGTTGTTAGGAATTACCAAAACCACCTAGGGATAGTTGCACTTTCAGTGGCCGGCCGGCCTCTCCTCCACCCCTTTATATACGGGGGAGGGGGCAACCCATAGACACACAAGTTGATTTCTTAGCCGTATGCGGTGCCCCCTCCACAGATTTCCACCTCGGTCATATTTGTCGTAGTGCTTAGGCGAAGCCCTGTGTCGGTAACTTCAGCATCACCGTCAACACACCGTCGTGTTGACGAAACTCTCCCTCGGCCTCAGCTGGATCTAGAGTTCGAGGGACGTCACCGAGCTTAATGTGTGCATATCGCGGAGGTGCCGTGCGTTCGGTACTTGATCGGTTGGATCATGAAGAAGTTCGACTACATCAACCGCGTTACTCAACGCTTCCGCTTTCGGTCTACGAGGGTACGTAGACACACTCTCCCCTCTCGTTGCTATGCATCTTCTAGATAGATCTTGCGTGATCGTAGGAACTTTTTTGAAATACTGCGTTCCCCAACAATATCCATGAACAAAGAGCGAGCACTAAGCTAATCCACACCTGACGTACATGCCTGAACAAGCTGCGACAATGGCGAGTCTGCGAAATGGAGCGGTGTCGTGTTGACATTAACGCAAATAAGGCGCATGCTCCCAATGGCGGAGGTCGGGGACTTCCGACTGAGCTGCTTGGCGATGTAGATGTAGGGGGGCTCATATTGCTTTGGCCAGGCAACACATGCATGGACGACGACGGCGGTGGTGCCACACATCTAAGGCCTCAATCAACCCCTGCACCCCGTCCCCGGTCCCGCCTGCCTACCCAACACCCTTCTTTTCGTCGGCCGCCCCTCCTTTGCCTTCGCTTTGAGACAACGGGCTTGTTGTGTCACTGAGTTGACCTTGTGGGCAGCTACCTTCTCCGGATCACCCATGCGGCGAAGGAAGTGAAAAGTACGAGAATGGGGGATGGTGATGCTACTTGTGAGCTACGTTGGGATTTCCCCCGGAGAGGAAGGGTGAAGCAATATAGTAACGGATAGTATTTCCCTCAATAGAGAGCCACGGTTATCGAACCAACGGGAGACTCACGCAAACAATCGTCGATAGTACCTACACACACAAGAGCAAATACTTGCACCCGCTGAAGATCATAACGAATGAGAGAGAAAGAGAGAGCCATCTAGCTAATACTATGGACCCATAGGTCCTGTAGGAACTACTCAAACATCATTGGAGGGCAGCAAGATTGATGTAAAGCCCTCCATGGCCGAGTCACCCTCCGGCAGAGTACCGGTGGAGGCCTCCATATGAGATCGTGGAAAAACAAAGCCTTGCGGTGGCAGAATAATTGTTTCGGGTCTCGCTATGATGTTTTTGTGATTTTAAGGAATTTATAGAAGTGGATTTAGGTCAAACGGAGTTCCATGGGGCCCACAAGCTCAGGTGGCGTTGTGTGAGCTTTTGGCTCTCGCGTACATCATCTAGTCTTCTCTCGAACCTTCGAGGGTCCCTTCTGGTCCAGAAAAAATCATCGTAAAGTTTTGTTGTATTTGGACTTTGTTTGGTATTGATTTTTTGCGAAATAAAATAACAGCCAAAAACAGAAACTGGCATTGGGTACTAGGTTAATAGCTTAGTTCCCAAAAATGATATAAAATGACATATAAAGTATACAAAAATTATTATATAATAGCATGAAACAATCAAAATTATAGATACGTTGGAGACATATTAGGTGACATGGATTAGAGTAAAGAGGGGGGGTGGAGGGGGTTTTAGCACCGAAACATAGTAGACTGCCACAAATGAGTGGGCTCAGACTCGGTTTTAGGTGTGCAGGGTGTTGGAGTCCTGCGTGGCGGAGGTCCGGACTCCGCAAAGCCCCCTGGCTTACTTTCGGTTTGCGGGAAAATGAACATGCGGACTGTTGCCATTGAGAACATGGTGAGAACGAGAGTGTAGAAAGGCTTTTGTATGACAAAGTAAAGACACGAGAAGGAAGGGCTCCATCACGTAGGGTGGTTCGATGTCCGACTTGTTTATTGAAATGGTTCACAGGGCACGTAGATGCAGAAGCTGGGAGGAAGGACGACGTGGAGGCGGCTAAGGGGTGGCATTTAAGGAGGAGGGATAAGCGCGAGAAGGGTTGAAGAGTGCATGGGAAGGTTGAAGAATGACATGGCATGATGAAGAAGCAGCGCAATGCCTAGCGATGGTCACCGATGGAAGGGCGACAGAGATGTGAAATCATGAAGCTAGGAAAAATCGGGAGGAGAGAGGGGTAGAGAGGTACCTCGGTGCATGGGTTTCGGCATGACTTGTAGAAAGCGGGCCCAATAGCAATCAGGGAACAAAGGGAAAAGCTTCCCCTCAATTGACTGATGACTGTCGCACATCAGTCGTCTTCGTGGGCACCTGATCCAATTTTGATCGTACGACGCGGAGCGCAACATGAACAAACCACCTAGTTTACAACATGGACCTTGTTGCAAGCAAATGTGGACAAACACAATGCTTGTAGCGGTATGCGTCGGACGCCTCCTGCGTGTGCCATGCGTCCCCACGAAGCCGACCCACACATTACCATCCTTCTCTTCTACTACATTCTCCCTCGACCATTCAGACACTCTCCATTGCTCTACCCCCTCTTGACTCTCCGCCATTGGACACACTCTCTCTTCCTCTTCTTTTCGTCCTGACCATCCAATCCCGTCACATCGCTGCCTCGTCCCTACCTCGGCCATCCAATGCGGCAATGCCTCTCCCCAATCGCTTGATCCCATCGGCGAGGGCAAAGTTGTCCCATGATCGTGGCCGGTGCGGTAAGCCAGAGAGAGGAGGCTGCAACCTGCGAGCGTTTTTCTACACCACTATGTTGCAATGGCGAGGGTGAAACGATGACGACAACGACATGCTTCTAGAGTGGTCACATGCGCCGTTGTGCTGCAGAGTGGCCATCGCAACATCACCTCTGTCACAGACATGGGGCAACGTTGCAACACCATCGGTGTTGCAGAGTGGGCACCACAACATCATCTCTATTGCAGACAGGGTCAACGTTCGCAAGACCACCGGCGTTACAGAGTGGTCATGACAACATCACCTCTGTTGCAACAGTAGAAAACGGTTAGACGGGCAACACGACTCATTTTACAGAGACTCGAGCGCAATATGATCCATGTTGCAAAACAGCTGGGGCGCAACTATGCGGCTGACGCAGAAAAGATCGGACGACTCTCCCGTGTGCCATCTAACGGCTGTCAAGGCGGCCGGCCCGACGCGATCCGATTTATCATCCGGCTGATGCGTAGCGCCGCTCGGGAGTCGGGAACAAGCGGGTGCCGCGGTAGTGAAACAAAGTAGATACCAGCCCAATCGGACGTACCATAGTTCTTTGTGTGGTGATCTGACGGCCAGGAATGGCTCTCGCGAGGAGGCCCTCGGCGTGCGGGTCTTCGGCCCTTGCAGGGGGGATAATTGCAGCCCTATTCGCTAGAGCGAGCGAACCAAGAGGGCGCCTCCCTCCCGATCGAACGACCAGAGAGAGAGAGAGAGGCCTTTTCCCCGAGTGCGACCGCTAGGGTTCCTAGTCGCCGCCGGCCCGCCGCCGCTACTGCCGGCCCTCCGCTGCGGCGTGCCCAGCCGGCCGAAGCCTCCGCTGCCCCGCCGCCGGAACAGGAGCCCAGCGGCGCCTCCCTCTCCCGCCCAGCAACGCCGCCGCCCGGAGCTACGCCGGCGACCAGTCCATAGGCAGGTAGCCCTCCGTCCTCCGTGACATCCCCCCTCACCCTCCTCCCTCCTCCCTCTTGCATCCTCTGTCTGTTCAATTTTTTCCCCGATTTTAGTATTGGATGAGTACTTGCCGTAGATTGGCTATATTGTGACAATATAATGAGCACTGTTTCTTGACGAGTACTTGCTGAATGATTTTTCCAGTGCACGTTCGAGTTTACATGTGAAAGGATCTTGCTTGATTCCGTTCCACTGGTCCATTGGATGAATAAACTCACACTTCACATGATCAAATTGTCGGTTGGCGTTTCTAGTAACTCTGTTTCTGTCATCATCGCAGGAGATTATGGAGTGTAATTCTTCAGATGTGCAAATGTCACACTGCGCGGAGGGTTCCGAGACTACAATAGAGATCAAAATCAAGACTTTGGATTCCCAAACATACAATTTGCGCGTGAATAAATGTGTAAGTTGATAATTCATGCTCGTATCAGAAACTATGGTTATAAAGTTGCTCTCTTGGAACACACGATGTGTTTGTGTGGTTTTCTGCTGTACTCTGGAAACCCTTAGCCGTTTCCATACAATATTTGTTCACAATCAGTCTGATTCCTGCAACGTCCTCCTATTTTTTCTCAGTGAAATCACTGTTGCAAATTTCTCCCGTTAGTAATTTTGAGAACACACCAGCACATCCATATTTCATTAAGCAATGTGTTAGTTGGATGCCATTTAATATAATGCCTTTATGCCAAACATTAGAAGTTGCAACTAGTCCCTCTCCCTCTTATTATCTAAGACTATCTTGATTTGGTACTGTTATGTGTTGTTCATAGGATTCTTATGGTGTATGATTCAGAATATTCTCCAAAAGATCTCATACTGCCCTCATGGTATATTTTCTTAGTTTATTGAGTGCTTTTGCCAGAACATATATTTTTGAGGAAGTTTTGATCAAGGCATCTGCTAAGTAAAATGATGTCCAAGTCCAACGAAATTATATGTGTCATAAGGAGTATGATGGGTAAACCTTAGGAGTGATTCTCACTTGCTTAGATATTTTTTTGAATTGCAGTCTGAATGTGTTCAGCCTGCCCCCTCTGCATTGAGGTTCAGCACAGAGCTGAGCTGCACACATTGAAATGTCATTTACCCGAGTACTAAGTAATCAGCTCGACTATGCTAGATTGTCGATGCCTTTCGTGTCCCAAGCATTTCCCACAGCAGAAATGAAGCACCATGTCCTGTGCTCCATATGGGATGATGCCTTTGCTGCATAAAGGGTATTTTTTATAGCAGTCTTTCACTCGTCCCTTACTATTCATGTGTAGCAGTACCATATGTTCGTAGTCAATTAATTGTGGAGATGATGACAGTAGGCTATTTTGTCAGTATGGATATCTATTTAATTTTGAAAGAGACTGGTTTAGTTCGGAAGATAAAGATATGATTTGTTAGTAGGGATGAAAATGGAGTGGAAACTTTCCGTTTTTCCGGAGGAAAAATGGAAACGGAGAGGAAATATGAAAACGGAAACGGAAATTTACAAAACGGAAGTGGAAATGGAATTTTTTATGCGGAAGAGGAAACAAAAACAGAACGGTGTTTTCCGGTGGAACATGCATGGAAATGGAACTTTCCGTTTCCGTGAATATGGAATTTCTGTTTTTACTATAGACCTATAGCTGCTTTGTAGCCCAACCACCAAAGAGAACACAATGACACAATTAGTAGAATGGATCTAAGGCCGAACTTCTACTACCACACATGTACTCAGCTTGACCCTATACGCAATTGTCCGGTACTACTACAATACTATGCTAAGTTGCTAACATAATGATATTATTTTGTAGCCATGTTAACAACTCATTGAATTTGTTTGTTTTTGTGTGTATTTCTGTATGATTCAAGGGGTTTTTAAGTTCCGATCAATGCCTATTTCTGTTTCCGTATCCACTTTGTATTCGCTCTGTGTCCGTTTCCGGTAGTATCTATTTCCGTATTCATTTCCGGGGTTTCTGTATTTGTTTCTGCTTCTGCAAAAAAATGTGAAAACAAATATGGTAGCACTCAGTTCCGTCCGTTTCCGCTCCGTTTTCATCCCTATTTGTTAGGAAAGTTGGGATTCTATTCTTAGGCATCAAGTCGCGTCTTTTCTATAGAAGGGGCATCATGTATCCTGTACTGATTATGAATGAATGATCATAAACTAGTAAAGATCCAATGTCCGTCCTGAACTTCCTCTTCCTCATCCCTGGTGCCATGGCCATGGGCCGCGGTAGGTTAGAGTTGAAACCCATAAGATCTCAAAACCTAGTCATGATGTTGGCACATGGATAGCTAACTTGCATGCACTCCTATCCATGGCTCGTTTTTTGGTAATATTGCACTCCTTCAGGTCTCTCTTGATGGACTCCTCCCATGTCAAGTTTGGTCTACCTTGACCTCTCTGGACATTATCAACACTCTTTACCGGCACTTCTGGAGGCCTGCGTTGTATATGCCCATACCATTTCAGACGATGTTGGACAAGCTTCTCTTTAATTGGTGGTACCCCAACTATATCACGTATATCATCATTTCAGACCGCTCCCTTCTTTTGTGGCCACATATCCATCTCTGCATGCGTATCTCTGCTACACCTAGTAGTTGGACATGTTATCTATTAGTTGGCCAACATTCTGCGCCATACAACATCGCTGGTCTAATCGCGGTTCCATAGAATCTGCCTTTCAGTTTTTGTGGCACTCATGTCACAGAGGACGCCAGAAGTTTGGCGCCACTTCTATCCGGATTTGATTCAATAGCTCACATCTTCATTGATATCACCATTCTTCTGCAGCATTGACTCCAAATATCGAAAGGTGTCCTTATGAGGTACCACCTGCCCATCAAGGCCCTTCCTCGTGCCTAGTAGTACTGAAACCACACTTCGTATACTCAGTTTTGGTTCTACTAAGCCTAAACCTTCTGATTCCAAAGTCTGTCTCCACAACTAACTTACTACTTGCTAATTGCCCATGTGTTGTTGCAACAGGGGCATACATATTCTAGTGGTTCAACATCAATATTGCCCGACATAAATCTTACACCCATCATATTCTAGATTTTGGTAAGATTTGATTTGATTGGAGTATGATTAGGGGAAGGCAAAGAAAGTTCTAATTTATTGAGGCTTTGGTAAGATTTGATTTGATTTGATTTGGGTATGGGTAGGGGAAGGCAAGGAAATTTTTGATTTAATTGAGGTTTTGGTAAGATTTAATTTGATTGAGTTAATGTATGATGTGGGGGAGGGGGGATCGAGGAGAGGGGGGATTGAGTTAATGTGCATGTGGTTTTTAGGAAGAAAATCGTAAAACTAGGTGGGAGGGGATTACGTGGGAGGGAATGGAAGAAAGGGTCGAAACCTTGGAAGTAAAGATCACCCCGCACTATCATCGACTAGCACCACATCATCCGCAAAGAGCATACTCCATGGGATATCTCCTTGTATATCCCTTGTGACCTCATCCATCACCAAAGCAAAAAGATAAGGGCTCAAAGCTGACCCTTGGTGTAGTCCTATTTTAATTGGAAAGTCACGAGTGTCGCCATCACTTGTTCGGACACCTGTCACAACATTATCGTACATGCCCTTGATGAGGGTAATGTACTTTATTGGGACTTTGTGTTTCTTCAAGGCCCACCACATGACATTCCGTGGTATCTTAGCGTAGGTCTTGCCTCCTTTCATCCTTCTTAAAGCCTCCAAAATAGACGATGCATTGAAATATTTTTCAAATAGTGGGTTCTATTCCTATTTTCTCAAAACATGTCAAATTGTGTAATCTTGTTAATCTTTTGTCCTATTACAGGTGCCAATGCCTCTGCTAAAGGACAAAATAGCTACCGTAACTGGAGTATTGTCTGAACAACAACGTTTGATTTGTCGTGGGAGAGTCTTGAAGGATGATGAACTTCTCTCTGCTTATCGTATCCTCATGTACTTTTAACTTGCATTCTTATATTTCTTGTCTTAACTATTGTTTACTTGATCAATGGATATCATTTCTGACAGAGGTTATCATTAGATGCAATCCAGTGCACATTATTTTCTCTTGAGAAAATGCAAAACTTTGTTCCTCGATGCATTAATAGAAATGAGATAGTTACATTAGAAGTCTAGGATCTAGGCTATGAATGCCAGACAACTTAGCCCTCATGTTACATTCTTCGTACTTGCAAAAGCTGTTGGACACATTTAACGTCTGCCAATGCCCATTCCCTTGCCTCCACTTGCATCTTTCATCCAATGCATAATATGTCTGGCTGTTTGCCGTTGAATATTCGCACATTGCGAACGAACAATATCATAAGAAAATCAGGTTACTATTGAGTATTATAATGGAGTATTTATTCCATTTACGGTTTTCTGTCGTTAGTTTCACAAGATTTTTAGAGGATGTTTGTCACATTGTTGGGGATTTATGATGCTCCATTTGGAATTGTTTTGGTATACACTTCTAACATGGATGCGTCTTCTGGTGCAGCAGCAAATCTCTTTTATGTTTCTGTCTGTACCATTATGCAAAGCCATGAATACGAATACGCATGTCTTCACTCCTGTCATGAGAAGTTCCTAAAACCCAACTAAAGTCTCCATTGGATCATGCCAACAAAATGTTATATGTGTCGTGTGTCAAGTTGTATTTAGATTCAGCCCTGTAAATGTTACTCCTTAACAGTAGTTTTTAGATGTTGAAGATGGCCATACTTTGCATCTTGTTGTTAGACAACCAGGCCAGCCAGCTGCATCAGGAAATGCAGGAAATGAAGGTATGTGGAATTTTTCAATTGTACAGTATGAATGTTTTGTTAATTGAAACCTTTTTTTAAGATACATGGTTATCTTTGTATCTGTGCTATTTAGTCTTTTTTAGTTTGGAGTGCTTGAATACTTTGTAAGCTTCTAAAGATGGAAATAGTTTTCTAGTCATAACTGCAGTTCGTGCTATATGTTGAATCTCTTCATTATGTTATTCTTGTTTTTGTTGTTTCTGGACAGAGCTAGTGACCATTCTATAACAGTGCAGTGAAGCAGGTGTTGTGACCTATGTGTCATTGTGATTGCTGGCACATACGGTTGTTTAGTTGCAAAATAGTAATGTTCAAAAAATTGTCAAGCTTAAGCGAACTGAAAGGCCAAAGCTTAGAGCAATGGGTGCTTAAGGTTTTTTAAAATTTGGCTGTTTTTGAATAATATGCACAGGAAAGTCGGAAACATAATACATAGGCAACTGAAATAGCATCTAAAATGCAGTTCACACCATAGCAAAAGGTTCACACAGCAAGCAAAATAGCAGCTAAAAGTCTAAATTGCAGTTCAGTTCAAACAGACATATCCTAATAATAAGATAAATGGCATGTTGCCATCAAGTGCGCAAGCAGCCAATCTTAAGTGGTGCGTGCAGTCACCACTTCATCTTCATCATCCTCGTAATCTGTCCTCCGAATCTGTCTTCTCTGGTTCTTCTTTTTCAGACTCAAACTCTTAATCATGAAGATCTGTTTCATCTGACCATTCTGCAAGTACTCTGAGGTGTGAGCTTGTTGCCCTCATCGTATGGTCATTTTGGATGATAATCTGTAAACATCCGCAGTTACTATTTTTAGATTGTTACAGCCTGTGGCATTGGTAGACTAACCAGGCACAGTACAGTAGGGAATATGATTTCATTTTGTATCTTAGGAATCACACTTCCATGTTCTCAGTCTGAATACAAACTTCTTTTTTATTGGAAATAGCAACTTCTGTTCCTTTATAAACTGTCAAAATATTTCAGCTAGTGTATCAAATTCAACTCGTCTTCATGGTCGCACGGTTCGGAGTATTGTGCTTGAGGCTGTAGATTTGGACCAGGGGAGTGAATTCTCTAGCATTGCCCAGGTAATTCAACATGCTCCATATAATCTACTTGTTCTAATTCAAGAATATCTATATTTAGCATATATGACTGAGGTTTTGTTCAAATTGCCTCTATTCTTCTTTTGGCAGATTCTCCAGAGCATGTTGACCAGCCCACAAGTTCAGGTAATCCAGCATTCTCAAAATACTTCTTTAGATCAGATCTTCAGGAACTTATTTGGGATTAACTATTTTAATGCCAGGGTGGATCAGCACCTTCTGATACCAGACCTTCAGAACCTATGCAATCTTCATTCCCAAATGATGTCAGGGTCGAACTTGATCAGCAGCAGGCTTCTCTGCATTTCCCTGAAGCGGCAGTTGGATCATCAATGCCAAATGTAAATCTTTGCGTTGTCTTTCATCCTCATCGCACGCCTGGTAAGGATGTAATGTCACTAACATACTCTTATCTTTTGCAGGTCATCCCTGATTCCGTGAGTACAATTTCTCAGTACATTAACCTTATGAGGGACTCGTTTAGGAGGGAAGGCTTCAATGGAAATGGTTTGACTGTGCTTTCAATCTGCGATAGCATCCATTTTGTAGTTTGTTCTGTGAAGATTTACCCCCAGTTCTCTTCTTTTGCAGCACAAACGGTGGGTAACATTGACCCTGGAACTGCAGGAAGTGCTCATGCTAGTGGTACACAAAGCCAGGAAAGCCAGCCTGGTTCAACTTCTGCACATCATGTACTTCCTACTGCAGCATTGCTAGCTGAAACCATGCACTCTACTAGACAACTTCTTGTTGACCTGGCTGGAGAATTGCTATCTGTAAGTTGCATCTTTCAAAGCCTTCTGGGTTTCAAGTAGCTGATGCAAAATGCTAGTAGTCCTTATCATTTTAGCAAGCTGTTTTTGTTTATTCTTGTTCAGCTGAGAATGCCGTTTATTTAGTTCTTTGCCTATTCCCTTTGATAGCGGACCTCAGATATTTTCGTCATTATATATTTTAAATTCTAGCTATTCAAATGATGCCATGTTGGTATACCCGGTTTTATTATTTTAATTGGATAATGAGCTGTACAAAAGATTTTATGTTTATAGTGAGTAACCTATTTAGCTACAAAACTGAATTTGACGTTAGAATGTGTTAACTTCAACGCGGCGTCAAAATGAATTAATGTATTGTGTGTTATGATGTGGCACTTCAATATGAATAAAGGGCTGAATTAATGTATCGTGTGTTATGATGTGTCTAAGGATTCCGGTATGAAAATTTTGTATTTGGCTGATACAGGTTTACTTGTTGATTCAGTTTGCTGTTTATATATTAAGTTACTGTAATTATCAATTTTTACATCACTTACCTGTGTTTGAAGTCCGGAATTTGAAATCGTGTTATCATTCTAGCAACTCTCGACGCAATTGGGAGATCTTGGGAATGTAAGTGACTCCACAACACGGAGGAACCTTCAACAGAGTGCAATGAGACAAGGTGTTCTCCTCCAGAGTCTTGGTTCATTACTTCTAGAACTTGGTCGCACCACAATGATGCTTCGTATCAATCCCGCACCTGTAGGTTTCTGTGACAACTATGTTTACCTCATTTCAGATTGGAAACGATTTTGTTTTTGTACTTCTGCACTGACCCATTTACTATTTTCAGTCAGAAGCGGTTGTAAATTCTGGACCGGCTGTTTTTATTTCTCCATCTGGGCCAAACCCTCTAATGGTTCCTGTGAGTTTTTAAATCTTAATTTAGAATCAATAAATAGAGAAGGCATGTATCCTGTTTATCCATTTGCTAACTAATTTCTGTCCAGCCTGTTCCGTTTTTTCCAGGACCAAGATCTGTCCAAATGGGTCAGATGTTTTCTAGTCTTGGTTCACAAGGCTCTGTTCTACACCCAAGAGATGCTGATGTCCATATCCGTACAAGTGAGTAATGCTTTCCTCTGTTGATTCAGTTTTCCTTTTGGAGCATTATCGGTGTGTGAATTTCATTTTTTGCTTTGTTATGTACCGAAGGTCTGTTCAGCTATCATCATACCTTAAGTTAGTTAATGGTGGAACTATGGAAACACGAGTTCTGAGAGTCGAGTAGTGTTGATATTGTGTAGACTGGAGTCCTAACTTAGCAGACTGAGTAATCAGTACATGTAGGGTGAATGTGTCAGTTAAAAGTTTCATTTGTCACAACCTCTAGCTTGAATTACCAAATTGTTGTAAGAGCCAGTTTAGAAGTGCAGATCGGGGGTGGTTTAGATCTGATGTCTTATCTGGTATATTATCAATCAGAACATGCAGGGTGGGCGTGTTGATTCAGAGTTAGATCTAAGAATTCATGACGCTTGCTTTTAGCAATTTATGGGGGTATGCTAAACTTGATGCAGTTAGTAAGCACGGATTGGGATCTGGTTTTATCAATTTAGGCCCCGTTCGGTTTACAGGATTTGCGGCCATTCCAAAGGAAAGCTAGCTTGTACAGGATTTCTTTCCTTTTACCTGTTCGGTTCAGAGGAAGGCTGCAAAACATTCCAGAGGAAAGCATTGCTAGGCATGCAGATTTCACAGGCTTGGGCAAATCCACCCGGAGCACATTTTTGGGCGGAGTCCCGAGGCAAACAGAGCAGTTGCACTGTGTGGTAGCATAAAATATTCAAGCAAAAGTACGGTGCTGAACTAGTAGCCTAGTAAAATATTGGGTTAGCTACTGTTCATTACTCTAGCCGTTCTGTGTTTTTGTGAGCCATCCGAACGCAAGTCCTAGCTCCTATCCCTTGTTTCTCTTTTCCACAGTTTTCCACTATTCACTCAATCCAATTCCTGCACAGTTTGTTTTTCCTTTGTTTTTTATGCCTGCACACCGAACGGAGCCTTATGGTTTTATACTAAACTTTGTGCCAGATGCAAGCATATATTGGGATTGGGAATTATTTAGAGCTGAGGTAGTATTGTCATATTAAATAGACCAGAACAAGCAGAATAGGGGGTGTCAATTTAAAGTTAAATAATTGAATCAGGAGAGAGTTTTTTCTGTCCGTGGCTTGTGATTTCCCTCCACTATTTCTGATATAAATACTTATCTCTTTTGCATATGTTGTATGGGTCTCTCTTCCGGTTTGACTTGAAAGAATAAATAAATAATTGATGCATCTGGGATAACTGCCTGGCGTGTTCATTTTCCTTCTGTTGTTACTTTGGTTGATGATAATGGTTAAATGCCAGTCTTTTTGGATGTTAGGTGGGTCTGTGCCTGTAGCCAGTACTAACCCAAGTGAATCGGTTGGGGCACAGCAAGCACAAGAACATACAGATAGAACTGGCAATGCTTCACATTCAAACGCTAGAGGAGCATTTGCACGAGTTGCAGGTGGTGCTCCTTTTGCTGTTGGGTCTGGAGTTAGACTATTGCCACTTAGGACAGTTGGTGCTGTGCCTGCTGGCATCAGTCGCTCTCCATCGGGTTCTTCTAGTGGAGGAGTTGGTGTTATCATTCCAATGATCACCAGAGTTCATCAAAGAGTAAATTCTAATGGTAGCGGTGCACGAAATGGTCAAACTCCAAATGAACCTCATAGTGACACCCATGCTAATCTGCAACCGAATCCTCAGCCATCTCAAGCACATGAAGCAGGTGAATGAGTTTCCTCACTTCATCTGTGTTGTTTTCGTCCTTTTCAATTGTTGTGCTATTTGTTCTTTAATAAATCTGTAGTTTCTATTAGGGGTTTAATCTGGTTGGGTGGAGCCATATTCTAGGAGCTCAATTTATGCTATTGAAAATTTGTTCTCTAGCAGACTCACGACTAATGCGATCCTGAATCCGGGTCCTGTCAATGCCCACTGATCCTCATACCTTGTTGGATTTGGACAGTTCTTTTTTTGAGAAGATATTTGGACAGTTTTTGTTGGCTGCAGCTCGGATTCGGATCATAGTTCTCATCGATTCGAATAATATAGTGAAGGCGGAGGATGCTAAAGGGATATGGGTGCCATGTCGATGGTAACAACTGCCATCAAATGAAGTCTGTCCCATAGGTTTGACATTATGGGTGTGCTTGTTAGCCTGTTCACTGTGACAGACCAACAAGTTGCTTTTTTTTTTCTTGAGTAATATCATGGCGTGGTCACTTTGCTTTCTGTATGTGAACTTATGTTCATACATGTGCCGAATATTGCAGGTAGAAATGTTTACACAAAAACGCTTACAGTTGTTTCTAGTTTCTACCCTGAACCAATATCTGTAAAATAAAATAAAATGCTAGAACATTCCCCCCGTAAAGAGATCAAACCGATGGTTTTGTAAAAAAATTCTGACAAAAAACTGACATTACCATATGTATGTCCATATATATGATTTTTAAGAAGCAAATGCTGTTAGGATATGAGAGGGCAATATCTGACTTAATCTGATTAGTTTCTACCTGAGTTTTGCATGCCACTCCTTGATGATTCTTCATTCAGTATTCTGGTCCACATGTTGACCTTTTGGTGTTTGGAAAGACAAGGCTGAACATGAATGGATTTTGTTTTAGGTAATCTGGGACATCCGGTCGAGGTCAATGTGGGGAACACTTCGCAGGCTTCCCATGGTCAGCAGAATGGCCAGGGTCCTTTTTCTCAGTTGATGGACAGTCTGCAGTGGATTGGATCACTGTTTTCTGGAGAAAATCCCCCAGCAAATGGTACAAGTCAGCATGCACCAGCGGCTTCTGCTGAGCCGGTAGATGCTAGAAACCATGTAGTACCTGAAGCTTCAGTTGCCAGCGACGAGGGGATACGCTTTGCTAATTTGGTCAGGCAAATTATGCCACATATCTCCCAGGTTGAAAACCAGCCTCAAAGCACCCCAGCAGACACCAGCAGTACTCCTTCACAGGCAAATGCAATCCCTATTTCTGTAAGTAACTTCAGAAATAACATGGAGTTATTGGTAGATGTATCGTAACATTGAGTACTGAATGCAGGCTGCTGTGCCCGAGAGCGCAAACGGTTCAAGGGATGGGCCAAGTGATTCCAGGAATTCACGTCAACATAGCCGCGACCCAGTTGATGGGCCTAATTCTAAAAGGCAAAGGTACATTGCACGTCTCACGCATGTTTATCTATCTTCTTATGATGATAATTATTGATGTTTCATGAGATCGATTTGTTTCATCTATTCAAGGAATGATTTCCCTCGTAATTGGCCTTGAAATATCTGTGGACTAATCATTTGACCTGTGTTGGCCATTTGTTTTTGCAGAATGAGTGAGTGATTCAGGTGGGCTTGTTATTGTTGGGTGGGCGCTGCTTTTGCAGTCTGAGCTGAGAAAATTTTCCAGTTGCTGCTACACCAGAGAATTAATGATGATGATACCGTGAGTCATAATCTTATTGAGACAAGTGGAATTGTTTCTGAGTGTATAGTCGAGCCTTGGGATGTTAGGCGGTTCATAACCTGTGCTATTCCTTCTTTGCACAGCAGTGTCTGTAATCCTTTTTACTTTTTTGATGGAGCATAAGATGTTTTGCAAACTGGTACCCATCTCCAATATGTGGAAGTCAATTATATTTGGGGTGGAAATATCCGTGCGGTTAATCAAGCCTGGCTTGGTGCTTGTTGCAGTAGAGCCCATTTTTCTGTCACTTGTTGCTGTAGATCATCCTCGTTCTGGTCAGTTCAGGGGGTAAGGAAAATGCATGTAGCATGTTGCTTGAAAGGCTCTTCCTGTGCACGTATGGTTAGGGCATCTACAACCTGAGTTGGCAAATCTGGGCTCTATACATCCGTGGATGCCCTCAAATTATCACAGAAAAAAGTACATAGTCCTAACATAGTTCAATCATAAAATTTGTTCATAGTGAATAATTGATACGCCCTCAAATTATCACAGAAAAAAGTACAGTCCTAACATAGTTCAATCATAAAAATTGTTCATAGTGAATAATTGATACATAAAACACATAGGTGATTTTCAGCATGGATACACATATGATCCACAAGATCATTGAGAAGTTGCATATGCACATGTTGATCTTGAAGTTGTCAATGCACCTTAAGAAAGTTGGTAATATGCTTTGTCTCTTGTTCCGAGAAGCGGACCTAAACACCGGGCTTCTCAAAATCATGCCCTTCACCCTTGTCCTTGACAATCATGTTGTGCAAAGATTACAAAACATGTCATGAGCTGTCAATGTGTCCTCGCTTCCCACATCATTGCAGCTCCATGAACAATACTCCAACGAACTTGGAGCACTCTGAGTGCCCTCTTCATATCTTGCTTACCACCTTCTTGGGCTTGTGCAAAGAGTCATTATTTCCTAACATGAGGATCCAATATAGTGCCCTCTCCACATCCCTTTTACCACCTTCTTGGGCTTGTGCGGAGAGTCATTGTTTGCTAACACGAGGATCCGATATAGGAGAGCTCCTATGCGCCGTTCGCTGCAGCGAATTATCGAGCGGACGCACAGGCGCGTCCAGCTGGGCCGGCCCATTCGCGCAACGCAGTGAAAAAATCCCAAAAAATTATGCTGGAGAGAGGGATCAAAACAGGGACCTCCATCTTTGTATGCACGAGCTAACCATAGCGATAGACAAGCTTTCTTGGTTTGCTATGGCGTGCGGAGCTAAATGTAATGGAGACCCAAACATTTTCTCAAATTCCTAACGCAAAAATTATTTTGAAAAGGTGTTTCTTAAAAAGAGAACACTTTCCAAATTTTAGAAGAAAAACTAAAAGGCATGAAGAAATTTTTGATAAACTGAACACTTTTTAAAATCCCTAACATTTTTTGAATTTAGGGAACAAAATTTTGAAATCGAGAAGAAAATTTGAACATGAATTATTTTTAAAGCACGGACATTTTTTTAATCTTGAGAACAAATTTTGAAACGGAGAACAAATTTGTAAGTGTGGAAATTTGAGAACAAAATTTGAACATGAACATTTTTTAAAGCACGAACATTTTTTAATCTTGAGAAGAAAATTTGAAACAGAGAACAAATTTGGAAGCGTGGATTTTTTTAAAGCATGAACATTTTTTTTGAATGTTGAGAACAAATTTTGAAACATAGAATAAATTTGGAAGCGTGAACAATTTCTTAAAGCACGGACATTTTTTGAATATTGAGAATAAATTTTGAAACAGAGAACAAATTTGAAAAATCCCGAATATATTTGGAAGTGCAAACATTTTTTGAAAACCTGAACAAAAAAGTTGAAGTCTGGTACATTATATTAATTTCGAAAATTTTGCACTTTTTTGTGTAACGAGAACAATTTTCGAATTTTGAGAACAATTTTTAAAAAACTGACCATTTTACGGAAAGGCAAACAAAATTTGAATATTTTGAAAAAAGGAGAGAAAAGAAAAAGGAAATGAAATAATAAACCAAAGAAAGATAACAAACAGAAAAAACGAAAAAGAAAAAAAAGGAAACAGAAAGTAATTTGAAAATCTGAAGAACAAAAAGGAAATAGAAAGAGAAGAAAAGGAATTGAAAAAATGAAATAAAGAAACAGAAAAACAAAGAAAGAAGAAAAAAAGAGAAAGAAAAAAAAACAGTGAAAAACCGGTTCAAGAACCTTCTGGAAGGTTCCCAAAACTGGTCAGGAACCTTCCAGAAAGTACCTACTGTAGCGCGCGTAGTTGGGCCGGCCCATCTGGATCGCTAGGTCACTCGGCTCTGTGCGTTTGCTCGACAATCTGCCGCAATGAGCGTCCGCTAGGATATTCCCCGATATAGTGCTCTCTTGATATCCTTTTTACCACCTTCTTGGGCTTGTGCGAAGAATCATTGTTTCTTAACATGAGGATCCGATATAGTCTTCACAAACGCCACCCACTGAGGATAGATACCGTCGGCATGGTAGTACCCCATGTTGTAGTTGTGCCCATTGACGGTGTAGTTGCATGGCGGAGCTTCCCCATCGTTGGAGCACATTGATGTTATTGTTAGAATCAGGTGTGTCAAAGGAAGAATGTCAAAATCCGTAAGTCCTTCGACGCCACTGTTTCAAGTATGATGATGGCTTCTTTGGCGTGACCTTGGTACAACCCACATAAATCTTTTGTGCAGTTCTTTCATTGCCAGTGCATGCAATCAACTGAACCGAGCATACCTGAGAATCCTCATGTTGCTTCAATTGCCAACAATTTTTTCCATGTCCTCCCAGTTGGCTCCCTTAGGCACTCTGGCCCAAACACCTTCACCAAAAGTGCGTACAAATTGCACCATGTTGTTCAAGACCGTGGTCCCTCCCATCCGGATTTCAGTTGCCTTACCATAAGCAAGCATCCTAAGAGCAGCCGTGCATTTCCGCATCAGAGAGAAATAACATTTTTCGCAACAATCGTTCCTCAACTTGAAGTTTCCATCAACCTTCTCCATGGCAGTGACTATGCGCAAGAACAAATCTCCGCTCACCCGGAAGTGCACCAAAAAACCCTTCATGGTATGTTGGGCCTAGTGTGAAGTAGTCCGTGTACAGAAGCCATGGGCCAGTGATGCTATCCCGGGGAATAACTCTTCGGACCTTTATCAAACCCTTGAAGTTCAATATGTGCTCCTCTTCTCTATTTCTTATTGGATGCTCATCATCATCATCATCATCATCATTTTAGCATCTTCATCGTCTGAATCTGACGATCCAATGAACTTTCTGTATATGAATTCATCAAGGTTCGTGTTTCCATAGCCATCATTCGACAAATCCATTGGTGACCTACAAATGACCAAAAGAATAAAAAAACTACTCAAACATTTCATTGAACATATAGAGCACAAGGTGTATATCCAAAGGAGTTGGACGTACCAAGGCGGCGTCCGATGTTGGCGACCTTGTCTGGTAGCGGGATGGTTGGCGGAGTTGTGGGTTGGGCCCTCCGGTGGCGGCACTATGGGTCAGGTACGAAGAGGTATCAACAATGGTGGTGGAGCTATGGTGGCATGCTGGGCAAGGAGGGGGACATCTTCAAGCAATTTGGCATGGGCCCTTGCAGCCAGTCCTATGTGGCAAATGCGCCCGTGCGTCCCCATATCCGCCCCACATATGGGCTGGGTATGGGGATTGTCGGTCAACCCAGACGTTTGTGCTAGATTGTCCGGTCCAGTTGGGTGGCGTTTTACTATTCGAGCAGTGATCGGGCAGTCTGCCCGTACATTTGGGGCAGATATGGAGCGTCCGGGTGTAGATGCTCTTACCAAGCTGAAACGAATACACCAGTTATCCCTTCGATTTCAGTAGTACCAGGAATTTAGTGCGACCAGTAGCCAAACTTTGGGTGGGCACTTTCAAACTGAACTGAGTGGCGTACCATGCAGCGCTCTCCTTTCTCCCCCTCCCATGCCCTCATGGCCAGTGGCGATTGTATGTATGAGCTGTGAGCCCACACCTTCTTCTAGGACAAACATGCTAAAATTATTGTAAAGTTACTATACACTATGAAGAAAATAATGCAAAAAATTAACAATGACCCCATAGGTTCTTCCGGCTGGCTTCGCCACTTCTCAAGGCGACTGAGCCCACGCTATTGGAATCACCCTGCATGGTATACATCACTCCCCTCGCCTCCCTGTCTCGGTCTCCCCTCGGTAACAGACCGCGGGTGTAAGATCACACGTACATTGTATGTAGGCATGGTTGGTGAAAACGATTTTGAGGGAGGGTGGCCTCCTTGGAGGGCCTTGACCTCCAATTCCACCCATTGTTCTTGTATGTTTGGGGCCAAAGCCATCTAATTACAAGGTTTGTGTTTGTATCAAAGGGCTGCCATGATTGGCTAGATCGCTAGAGTCTGGCTGACCTTTGCAAAGATGATGTGTTTGTGGATGGGGTGCTGCTATGAAGGATCGAAGATGCGCTACACATCGACTAGAGGGTGTGTGTGTGAATAGGAGACTAACAAATTTTAAACTTTTCTTAGTTGCTTTTAGAGGCTAGTATGAAAATATACGATGCATTATAACAAGATAACAAGCTAGATATGGCAACTAAGCAAGCAAGTAATAACATCAAGTAAAGCTAGGGAGAGACAACTGAATATGATGGAGAGATCCAGAATTCACACTCTAGGGGGGGGGTGCTAATCTTCATTCGAGAGGTGTGGAACAACAAATGCTCCCACAACAATTAATATCTCACGTAAGTCTTCGATAACCTTGGTTAATGAATGGCCCAGTTCCCTCTCACTAGGCATAATTCTTCAGGAGAGATCCCCTTACAAATGAGCCCAGGGGACAACCACACAACTTGAAAGCTCATGGGAGACACAAACCGTCTTGGGTTTTGCACAAACCCAAGAGTAACAAAATTCATGAAGGATTCTGCGAGGAATCGACAAACTCAAGTTTTGCTTTGGTGGAGTTGTAGATCAGGATCTCTTGCTCTACCTAAAGTTATAGGTAGAATGGAGGGATATCTCAAGCGTTTTAAGGGTAGAAAAATGATGGAGAGAGTGTTGGAGTCATCCCCTTTTTCATGGAGAAGGGGGCCCCACTTAAAAACTGCCCCTTATGATGTTGTCTAGAAATCTTAGAGGGTTCGAGACACCATGGAGGGTCCGGTTAGTTGGAGGGTCCTAGGGGAGTCCGTGCGAAACCAGAGGTTTCTTCTTCCAGCTAGAGGTGCCTCATATATCACTCGAATGTGCCTCATATATCACTCAAAGGGCCTGAGAGGCTAGAAGTTCCGAGACACCTTGGAGTCTTCGACCCAGGGACAGAGGCAAACATGTCAACTCGGATACCACACGGAGGGTTCGAGGTGGGTCCCAGGCTCACGGGAGAGCAAACATAAGGGCACTTTTAAGGGGCTCTCTCTCTCTCTCACACACACACAAAGGTGTGGGTGGTTTTGGCTTATCTTTGGCTCACCAATTCCCATACATCAATCCATCTTGTATCCCCTCTTTATAGTACGGCATACCTATGGCTCAAAACGAGAAATCCTCTGTAGGAAATTGATGTGCCATGTTCTTTTATTCTTTAGCTTAGGGGATCACCGACCAACTTTATGGTTCTTTTAAAAGTGTGTGTGTGTGTGTTGTATAATCACTCAAAAAATCTTTAGTATTTTGAACATAGTGCCATTAACGCCAAAACCCTCATTAGGGACTAGATTTCTATTTAATCTCCCCCTTTTTTGTGGTTGTTGACAATATGCTTAGAACAATATAACAAAGGTACTATGATTAAGATCATCATTGGTTCTAGGGATTTTTATTTCTGTGCCCCTGGTTCCTTAGTTCTACTCATTCATCCCCATGCTCTTAACTTTTGATCACTTCTCCCCACTCCCTTGCCCGAGACACTCAGAACTGGTCACAGCGGACATTGCTGTCAGGTCAATGGCTTGACCGTTAACTCTGACGAGTGGGGCCGCGTAGGGCCAAGTCCACATTTTGACCGTTACATGCTAACCAGTGGAGCCGCGAAACTGACACTCACTGTAACCTGAATCAGATCGAGTCGCTTCCGCGCCGCCCCCTCCGCCGCCGTCGTGTCGCCTCCTCCGCATCTACCCTCTCTCCCCATCTAGTATTAGGAAGCGATGTCGGGGGGCACCCCGTCTAGCCCATCGACCGTGGAGATGATTGGGTCGAATCAGAGGCGGATAATTCATGGATTCCACCTAGGTAAGCATCATTTTCCTCTCAAATTGATTAGGAGATATGTAAATTAGGCTGTATTTAACCACGTTGGCGTGAATCAGTGCAATTTATCTAAAAAAATTCGGCCTAACTGCGCCCTTTATATCTTATTTCAATCGAATAGGGTTGATCCTGCACTTGCTTTTCGCCTGGTGGTTAGAATGGAAACTAGCAAGCTGCGTGGAACTAAACCGTGTCTGATTTCTGGATTTTTCTATCCTAAAGTGGTAGAAACCAGTGTTTCGTTCACAGATTTCTGCGAGGCACTCTGTTGTGAGTATCCGTGGAGCCCTGCCAATGCTGTTGAGCTGAGATATTTCGAAGTACCGAGCAGAGATTTGTCCCATTAACTTGTGATGAGCATCTGGGATTGCTATTTAGTTTGAATGCTGAGAGCCATTTTGGTAAAATCCATATCGGTGTGCTTCAGGCATGCAAACAACATATCCCGAAGGGGAAGGGTGTTCAGACATCATCTGTCTCTGCTAATAGCGAGCGTCCTCGCACTCCTTGTAGGTCAAGACCAAGTAAACCTAGTGGTTCTGAAAGCCGCAACATGTCGGCTGCCGCTAATTCTACCACTTATCCTCTCCCTTATGCACCTGATGTAGAAGTAGATGCAGAGCCTGATGAGGAAGTGCCTCGACATGATGATGAGGATGAGATTCTATTCCCCGAACTGGTAGATAGAGTCAGTCAATAGGAAGTGGAAGATGAATAGCCAGAGGAGCCTAGCAGCCATGCTAGATTTGATGACACTAACGATGAAGAGAGGGAGGAGAACATCGACTCATTAGTTTTACAAGAATATGAGGGTGAGGACATGCCAACAATTGAGTGGAACAGGGAGAATCCTGAGCTTACTTCAGGAACCATATTCGAATCGATGGTGGACTGTCATAATGCAGTGACTACATATTGCATTCTCACTGAAAACTCTTATGAGGTTGATAGGAGTGATCCAGAAAGATTCACTGTTCATTGCGCTTATGATAGGTGTGGGTGGAGGTTGCATGCATCCACTATGCTAAAGAGCAAATTGATTCAGGTATTACAACTGAATCCTTTTATCAGATTATTTATTCATTCTATATTCAGATCATGTGTACTGTTTCTTAATTGTATTTGAAATCATTTTTCATTTTGTTTCAGCTAAAAAGCAACCCACACGGGCACACTTGCCCACCCGGAGGGAGAGGGGGAAAGGACAAATCAAAGCTTGCAAAGACTAGGTGGGTGGCAGATGCAATCTTGGATTGGGTGAGGGAAACACCAATAATTCACTACAAAAAAGACACATCCATGACATTTTGGGCCGAACGAAATTTTTTCTGTCATACTTATGACACTTCTATGACAATAATTGTGACAAAACACGGTATCATCATAGATGTGGTGGGGTCCTACTTCTATGACAAAAAATCATGACAAAAAATGGGCTTTTCGTCCTGGGCGGGCCGGAGACGCAGTTGCATGACATTCTTTGGGCTGTCCATGACGGAAAAAACCATGGTAGAAGCGAGGGCGAGGAAAATATCGGGGTGTTCCCAGTTACGGTGGGTGGTCGGGGCCGAGCGATGCATGTTTCTCTCGTACACGCACGCGCGTGGGTGTGAGGCGTTGGGCTCTAACTGAACCCGAGCGAGGTGTTGGGCTCTAACTGAACCCGAGCGATTGCACTGCAGGCTACGCGTTACTGAACCCGAGCGATCGATCAATGGCTATTAACTTAATCCGATCGAGCAATTCCTTCGCTACTGCTGCTAACTGAAGCCGATTGATGCTTCCTCTGGATGAACAGTGAGCGTTGCTGGGGGGGGGGGGGTTGGATGAACAGTTCCCGGTGGGGGTGGATGAATAGGACCCCGATTGATCGAGCCGGTTGGGGCTGGATGAACAGGACTCCATGGAGTACTTAACCCGATAGAGCGATTCCTTTGCTACTACTGCTAACTGAAGCCGATTGATGCTGCCTCTGGATGAACAGTGAGCGTTGCTGGGGGAGGGGGGGTTGGATGAACAGTTCCCGGTGGGGATGGATGAATAGGACCTCGATCGATCGAGCCGGTTGGGGGTGGATGAACAGGACCCCGTGGAGGGCAGGATGAACAGGACCACCCCGTGGAGGGCAGGATGAACAGTAGATGGTGGAGGGCTGGATGAACAGTAGCCCGTGGAGTGGTGGTTGAAAAGGAGCCCGTGGAGAGGGCTGGTTGAACAGTAGCCGATGGAGTAGCGCGCGGTGGAGGCTGGATGAATAGGAGCCCGTGGATGAACAGTTACAGGTGGAGGCTGGAGGAGGTCGACGGTGGATGAACAGTAGCCCGTGGAGGCTGGAGGGGGTCGACGGTGGAGATGAACAATATCCCATGGAGTCCCGTTTTGCGGTACGCCACACCCCTCCCGATGAACAGGACCCCCGTTTCGACCGTAGCGCTCCAACACAAGTCCGTTTCCCCCCTTTTGCGGTACGCCACACCCCTCCCGATCAACAGGACCCCCGTTTCGACCGTAGGAGGTCCGTTTCCTCCGTTTTGCGGTACGCCAGACCCCTCTCGATGAATAAGATCCCGTTTCGAACGTGGCCGGTCGAACACAAGGCCGTTTCCTTCGTTCTGCGGTACGCCAGAACTCGTTTCCATCAGCTGTTCTGTCCAAGCCCTCCCGATGAACACGACGACGCATTCCGTTCCGACCCAGCCGGTTGGCTCCCCATGAACACGATGACGACGCTGTTTCTCCGTTCCGACCCAGCCATGCACACGAGCCCGGGCTGTACGTACGCGCGAGTAGGCGTTCGAGACTCCGTCCGTATGTACGTACGTGGCTGTATTTACTTTTTTGCACCCTGACCACTGTACGTACATGTACATGCTACGTGCGCGCCTCTACATCGACCAGTATGTACGTACACGTTCGCGACCAGAATGACAACGCTACGTACGCTTCAACCAGGTGGGTCCCAACTGTCAGGCACTTCCTTGCGTGCCAAGGTGTAGCTGGTGGGTCCCAGCAGTCAGGGGAGCGAATCGTTTTTTTGCCCGGACGCACTTCCTTGCGTGCGAAGATGTAGCTGGTGGGTCCCAGTAGTCAGGGGGAAATGTTTTTTTTCGCGAAATATGGTGGCCCGTTCGGTGGGTCTTCGCTGTCAGGTGGAGGAATATTTATTCTGCGTGTAATAAGGAGGCACTTCCTTGCTGCGGCCGTGGACCCAGCTGTCAGCCTCTCCATGTATAGTACTCTTCCGATGGAAGTCGTTCCTTGACCACGCCGCGCTGAAAGCACCAGGGTGGTGGCGACGGCGAGGCCTAGGAAGGGGACGATGCGGAGCCGGGGAAGACGCGATAGTGGAATCCCGCGCAGAGAGGAGTACGAGGGTTCACTGGTTCGGCTGCGGTGTGAGGCTGCCGTCACCGCAGGGCCTGGCCAGTGGTGGGAATAGTAGGGGGTGGTGAGGCCTCCGCAGCAGCACAGCCGACCACGGGAGGCAGGAGCATGCGGCACGACCGGCGCTGCTTTGGGCGGCTGGAGCAAGAAGACCAGAGGTTGAAGAAGCACTACGGCCGTTGGATGGACATCGTATGGTCACTGGAGCTAAAACCGTGCATATTGACTAAGTTGACAAAGCTCTCCGTCCCCATCAACTTAGTAGACCCACAAGTCAGCCTCCCACTATACTGGGTCCCAGCTAGCAGGGGGAGTATTCATTTTTTTGTGCGTAATAAGGAGGCACTTCCTTGCGTGCGAAGATATAGCTGGTGGGTCCGAGCTGTCAGTGGCGGTAACATTTTTTTCGCAAAATACAGAGGCCCTTTCGGTGGGTCCCAGATGTCAGGTGGAGGAATCATTATTTTGCGCGTAATAAGGAGATATTTCCTTGGGTGCGGCCGTGACCCAGCTGTCAGCCTCTCCACGTACATTCCACTTCAAATGCATGTCGGTCGTTGACCATGTTGACCAGGCCGCGCTGAGAGCACCAGGGCGGTGGACGAAGGCGAGGCCTAGGAAGGGAACGACACGGAGCCAAGGAAGACTCGTCAGTTGTTTCCCATGCAGAGGGGGGACGACTGTACGAGGGTTTACTGGTTCGTCTGTCATTGCCGGAGAATAACAGCAGGTGTGGGTGAGTAGAGGGATGGTTAGGCCAGCGATGGGAGTACGGTGGGGCGGTGAGGCCTGCGCGGCAGCACAACCGGCCGCAGGGAGGAGAGAGCAGGCAGTCCCGCCGGCGCTTGTTTGAGCGGCTGGAGTAGGAAGAGCAGAGATTGAAGAAGCACGACGGCCGTTGGATGGACATCCAACAGTCACTGCTTGTGCATTAACCTTTTTTTAGGAAAGCCTCAAATCTGTGGAAAACATCATACATCATATATGCCATTATTTCTAATAATTTATAGCCCATTTGCCAATTCTTAAGGTTTTTTGGAGCCCATATTCTTTTTGTTAGCATTACAGCCCATATTGTGGCCACGGTTAAAAAATTATACGAAATTTTGCATATTTCGGTGCGGTCCGAACTGTTTTTAATCCTGAAATTTCGAGTCACGTTCAAACTGATTTTAAAAATAAATATATATCAATATAAAATCCAACAAATTGTCCATGCATAAAAATCAATGCAATTTAAAATCTCAAAATGAAAAAAAAGAAATTTGAAACTAATTGCCGGTTTGATGTGTTTTAAAAATGTACAACCCATTTCTCATTACTGATAGGCCATTTTCTCGGGCAGCCGAATGAAAGCTCTCCTTGTCTTGAAAGATTTACAGCCCAACAGGCCTGACAAAGTGACTTACTTGTCAAATCACAAAAAAACTAGGCTGTGGCCGTGGACCCAGCTGTCAGCCTCTCCATGTACAGTACTCTTCCGATGGAAGCCGGTCGTTGACCACATTGACCACGCCGTGCCAAGAGAACCAAGGCTGTGGACGACGACGATGCCTAGGAAGGGGATGACGCGGAGCCGGGGAAGACGCGATAGTGGATGCCCACGTGGAGAGGAGTACGGGGGTTCATTGGTTCGGCTGCGGTGTGAGGCTGCCGTCGCCGAAGGGCCTAGCTAGCGGTGGGAGTAGTAGGGGGCGATGAGGCCTGAACGGCAGCGCAGCCGGCCACTGGAGGTAGGAGCAGGCGGTCTCACCGGCGCTGGTTTGGGCGGCTGGTGCAAGAAGAGTAGCGATTGAAGAAGCAGCAGGACCGTTCGATTCAAATCCAATGGTTACTGCTGCTAGAATCGTTTGTTGACTAAGTTGACAAGCCCTGCGTACACGTCAACTTAGTAGGCCCACAGGTTAGCCTCCCAACCGGTGCGCCCAGATGTCAGTGGGAGGAACCATTTTTTCCCGTAATAAGGAGGCAGTTGATTGCGTGCGGCCATGCCAGTGGAGGGAGTAGGGTGGGCCGGGGAAGCCTGCGCGACATCACAATGGGCCACAAGAGGAGGGAGCAGGCAGTCCCGCCGATGCTAGTTTAGGCGGCTGGAGCAGGAAGATCAGAGATTGAAGAAGCACGTCCGCCGTTGGATGGACATCCAACAGTCACTGCTACTAGAATCATGTGTTGACTGACAAAGCCTTGCGTAAACAAGTGAGCCTCGAAATATGTGACGTGTAAAGCCCATTTGCTATTATTTTTATAATTTTTACTCATTTTGTAATTCATATGGAATTTATTGTAGCCCGTTTTCCATTTTTAGAATTGCTGCCCATTTTCTGGTCAGTACCAGGGTTAAAAAAATTAACTAAATATGTGGGAAATTTTGAAAATTCACAAATTTTTGCTCGGGAACAAAATATTCTTAATCCAAAAATTAGTAGTCATACTAAAACAAATTTAAAAATAAATTAGTACTATGTCATGTTAAATCCAATGAAATACATATAAGACATCAGTGAAGAACAAAAACAAAAAAGAAACTAATATCCCATTTGCTATATTTTTTTGGGATTTTCAATCCCTTTTTATATTACTTTTAACAGACATTGACCATACTCTTTGGCCAGGCCGGAATGCATCCCTCCTTGTGTTGAAAGATTTGCAGCCCAATAAGTCGGAGAAAACAAATAGGCCTAGCTTGGGTATTCTTCAAAAAGAAATACTGGGCTATCTATTTTCTCAAAGAAAAAACTACTGCGCTGGTCATGTTGTTAGACGGGCCACAGAGACCGCACAACCCAGTTTATAGCCTACTCCTCCGAATTACTACTAAAAAAAGTTGTGCAATTCTATTGTTAATTGACTATACATTGAAAATGATGTGGGTCCCATATATCAGCAGGGTGGATTAGAGTAAAAAACGAGGGGTTCATCTGAGTAGTAAAAGAAGCACTTGCTTGTGTTCGGGAGTGGACCTGGTGGGTCCGTACTGTCATACTCACAACTACAGTCCTCTCCCGATTTACTATGTTGACAGGGACCGTTTCAAAAAAAAACTATGTTGACAGGGCCGGACGGCGGTGCCGCGGCGAGCGCACCAAGGCGGAGGATAAAGTGCTGCCGCCAATGTGCTGGGCTGGGTTGGACATTCTTATTAAAAAATAAAAATGGACCGGATCTATTTATGACGTTGACTACGATTTGCATGGGTCCGCTGGTTGCAGGAAGAAAATGCTGGGAGGAAGAAGACTGGTCGCTATCTTTGCCGAAGAATAATATCGACTGAATGTAACGACACTATCATAGGAAATAATATCCTCCTGTTAAATCGTGAATTTAAAGAACTGGTGCATGAGCATTTAGCTTTATTTATTTATTTACTTATTTATGTTTAGGGGACCATGACCATGTACCTGGGCCGGATTCATGTGAGAGCCTCCCTTCCAGTTAATTATGGGCTTCTCTACTGGGCCTTCATCAGTGGACTGCATGTTATCAACAAGTGGAAAATGTGTTCCGTATGAAAAATAGTATGCGCTACGTACGGTACGGGGCACTAAAGGATCGAACCGTGCAACGACTTCCAAAACATTGTGTTTGTCGTTCTAACAACATATTTATTCAACCAACAGACGAAATATACTACTGATTGTACATTGAAAAGAGCAGCAGCAGCAACCAGGGCCGGGGCAACAGAAGCAGTAAGCAGGCCAGAAGAGTGAAGACGCAACTCTCTCTTCCAAACCAAACATCAGCCATCATTACAAAATGGCTACCAAAAAAGAACAAGTGTATCCATCAAACTAAATAAAGATCCTACTACACCAAGTGTACGCATCTAACTAATTGGCTCAGTTAGACGTTACTATTTATTAAGCTGTGGAGATTGGCTGATGGCTTGAACCAGATGGGTGCCTGACGGGGGAAACTCCAGCCAGCAGGTCGAAGTCTAATACTTGCGACCCTCTCTCCTACTTTGGGCTGCAGAGCACGGCGGCACATATCAGGGTATGGTGCATGTAGAGACGCATGGTACACTGTGTACACACAGTTTTGCCTGATGAACGAAACCGCGCTACCATCATGATCCTTGCCGTCGATTATCTCCTGGTTAATCAGATAATTCAGTCTGACAAATAGAGAGCGTGTACCAAGGCTACTTACCAACCTCCAGTCAAAAATTTCTGAAGGCCCAGAGAAGCTGGGATCTTGCTCAAAGACCTTGCAGTGACTGTGATTGTATTCCGCGAAACAACACGTCCGGTACGTGCGAACGATCATCAATCGTTCATCGTCGTCTGATCGAGCCAGAAATCATCTGCAATTGCCATGCCGCTTTTCTTTGAAAGGTTCTGAGATTAGGAAGGGTAGGGACACCAGGCGGCCTACAACATCATATCAAGTTGGAGTCAAATAAACCACAAAAAAGTTGGAGTCAAATAAAAAAGGGCTCTTGATGTAGTCAATCTTAAGAACAACATGTTATGAGCATGAATATTTTTTCAGTAAATGTTGACAATAATATAAGCAAGCCATCATGATATCATAGGAAAGTAACATAAAAAAAGTTGGAGTCAAATAAAAAAGGGCTCTTTGATGTAGTCAATCTTAAGAACAACTTGTTATGGGCATGAATATTTTTTCAGTAAATGTTGACAGTAATATAAGCAAGCCATCATGATATCATAGGAAAGTAACATACTGCTGTAACAACCATTTGTAGCGATGACTGGAGTAGGCCAGCAATACGTCCAGCCATAGGAGTCAACAGCGTAAATGAAGCCCTTGTGTTCAACGGCATCAGAGAACCATGGAGGGTGTATGATCCTGCGATGGACGTGCAGATTTATCCACTTACCGCAGTGAACTGTCAGATAGGCGAGACCGTGGTTGAAGAACGCAATTAGCCTGAAGTCTTTATAATTCGCAGATCTTGTGGGCACTTGGCAGATTACAACCTTGAGCAAATCAAACTTGGTATCATGTTGGCTACTGTAAGATTCCGAGTATTCTGGGCCACGGTGCCAAAGCAGTGCAGTGTTAATCGAAGGAAGGGGGATCAATCGCCGGGTGTAGACCTCCACGAGCATCCAGCTACCGCGACTGTCGACGAGCACCATCCAAGACGTGTTTATGCCGACCCAGTACATACCGTTAATGTAGTTGAGGGTGACGGGGATCAGATCGCAATCAAGGGGGTTGATGCTCGCCATCCTATGATCGTTATGCTGCGTGACACGCCGTTTCTGAAGATCAGGCGGCATCAGCAAGCAAGGAGCTGGCTTAAAAAGCTCCGGCCTGAGGGCTTTGAGTAAATGGTACAGCCCCGACAAGCACGCGGCGAGCGGCATGGTACTGAGATTGCCCACACGTGAAACAATGAGCTTGATTACCACTGTGGGGAGCGAATTCCAGCCATTCTTTCGGCGGACGCTGCTCGGTTGTGCCATTGTTAGTTCTTGGGTTTCGGACGAGGGGGGGGGAAGCGCCTTAGCGGGGATGGAAGATTGGACGATGGGGGAGGCACCTTAGCGGGGATTGAAGAGCGGACAAAGATGGAGAAGCGAATATGTGCTACGGGAAGTGGACAGGTGATGATGACTACAACACGCCGCTTGACTTACGAGACACATACCAGCATCGTAGGGTCATATCGAAGTCAGACAACTTGCTTGAGTGATCACAGTACTGATACTCCCTACAGTACCTGCTACTATGCCCTAACTTGCTTGAGTGGAGTAGTAGTGGAGTAGGAGTCGCTGGAGGATTAGCGCCGCCTGCTAGTTTCGGAGGAGGACGACAACGTCTTCCTCTTGATCATGGCCACCGGGCACCTTCCGTGCAACGCACGGGCACCTTACTATAGATTAGTACGACAAAAAATGAACTAACATTATATATAGTACGATAAATGATGATGCATGTCACCTAAAATTATATCATTGAAAACTATGTTCAAATACGAATCAAACGATATTGTTTTTGTTGACATGCACTAACATTTTGTGAGTTAAATCTTCAGTCAAATTCAATGGGGGATAAACCATGACCGATGTAGTAGTACTAGTGTAGAGGGCGGCGCTCCACGGGAGTCTCACCCCACTCGTGGCGCGGCAGTAAAGCCGTCATATCACAAAACCCAACCACTCCTAGTAAGACGTGGCCTGGTAAAATAAATGGACAAGCAACCAACACATCCCTCCGTCTTTTTTGCATTTCATCTCTCTGCATTTACTTTCTCCGGTTCATCTCGCACACTCGATCCGTAGCTACTACTCCTAGTATCCCTAGCTACTACTCCTAGGGCCAGTTCTTTTGGCGGCTTCCCCAGCTTTTCCCATAAGACTAGTCACAGTGGAGAGTAACATTAAGGCGCCTCACTCATTTATTTGGGCTTCTAAACTACTACTAGTAGTACCTCTGTCCTGGTTTATTCCTCACCATTGTAATTTGTGCTAAATTTTGACCAAAGATTTAACTCATAAAATGTTAGTGCATGTGACATGCACTAACATTTCATTAGTTAAATTTATGATCAAAATTTGACACAAATTACAATGGGGACCAATAAAACAGGACGAGGTAGTAGTTATGGGATTACTCATCTAGAAGCCTAAAAGAACTGGCCCTGGTACTCCTACTAGTAGTAGTACTCAAGTTGGAATTCCAATTGCATGGCACAACTTGTTAGGCAAAAAATTCGATACAGGGTGCAGGAAGCGGTTTGGGAATTTGCATGCCTTTCCAACCAGTGAGATACTCAGTACAAAGTACGACAGAGAAATAACCACAGAGAAGGAAGCTAAAAGTAAACAATCAAACGAGCATTTTTGCATTTGTTTTGCATTGAATCGTTTCACAAGCTTGACTAGTGTTGTTTTTCTACTTTAACAAAAATCGCATCGTAATGTTAAAACGTGCATTTGCACGTACATAAGTAATAGTAGTACTCCCTCCGTCTAGGTGTATAAGTCTTACCGCCTTCTTGGTCACGGTGCACAAACAAAGATGACTTATTGACCTGGACGGAGGGAGTAGCACAGTCTGCAAGCATATATAGAGAGAGACGTGTAGTGCGATAGTATATAGTAAAGTTTGTGCTATATGCACATACTTGCAAAATGTGTACGAATACACAAGGTTTCCAAACTTTCCCTTTTACATACTTAATTAAGGACGCTAATAATTCCTGAACATTCGAGATTTATCATTTGCGCCCCAAAACTAATGAAGTCGCCTTACGAAACAAAAATTATACTCCTCCTAAAAGCCACGACGCTCGCAGGAGTGCTTGCAGCACGCCACGAGTGCCCTGGTGCGTGGTCGTTTCCCAGCGCATCGACACAATGCCTCTTCCTCAGCCTCGCAACTCGTGAGGTGCTGATTGGCGGCTTGCCGGCGGGCGAGAGCAATCTCACCGGTGTGGTGATCCGGCGCCAACAGGCACTCCTCCTCGCTAGAAGCGTGCACCCGGTCCACGTACCGCCAAGCGTAGATGAGGCGCTTGGGCCCGACTGCACTCAAGGCGTCGGCACAGGCGTCCTCCGCCACCCTCACGGCCCTTGCACGAGCCTTCTGCCAAAGAACCAATTGCCCGACTCTCTCGAACGCGACATAGGCCTCCCAGGCAGCTTGTTCCGTGGTGCGCTTCTCTTCCTCGGCCTTCTTCTCAGCCTCTATTATGGCGCGCTCTGCTGGAGGCAAAGCCTCCCACAAGGCAACATCCATTTCTTTCCAAAGCTCCTCAAGGCTGGGGGGCTCGGTGAGCGGTGCGGCGTTCTCCTCGTAGCGGGGAGCCGACACGTCCTCTGACGCGTGTGCTGGTGAGATTGGGAACGCCGACTCGTCCACCTCGACGCGTCGCGACGAGGAGCGGAACGCCGACGCATCCTCCTCGACTAGTGGCGGCGAGGAATGGAACGGCGACGCGTCGCGTCGTGGCAAGGAGCGGAACGCCGACGTGTCCTTCTTGACTAGTGGCGGCGAGGATCGGAACAACGACGCGTGACCGTCCGCGCGGTGCAGCGAGGGGCGCCTAGGGCTTGGGAGGGGCAATGCCATGGTGGTTGACATGAGAGGGGGGGGGAGGAGATAGCGATGAACGTGAACATGAGGGGGAGGAGATATCGATGTCATGGGAGGCGCAGTATTTATAGCGAGCAATGGCACACCTATGTAAGATATGGATTGAGCTGCACTGACTTAACTGCAGGTCCAGTTGCATCACTGACATGTGGGCCAGACCCCTGTTGGGCCCATATGTTAGTGACCCAATGCACCTGTAGTTAAGTAACAGCTACATGGGCATATTTGTTGGAGTAAATTACGAGGGAGGGAAGGGGTGGAAATATTGCTGGTCACAACGGATTGGACGAGCGCGGGGGGAGGAGAGTCATGCATGCAGATTTTCTCCACACGGGGTGGAGTGGTGGGACCGCCGGAGGGAGAAGGAGAGTCTGGAAGGCATATTGTTTCCACACATGGAGAGGAAAAGATTTGGAGACGAACGGGCTTCCTGCAGGTATGGGAAACGGTGCATAATAAGTCTCATCTTGCATGCCGGGCTAGGTATAGTCTCAAGTCATTAAAAACATACACGCCCCACACATGTTCATATTTCAAGGTGCACTAAATTATTGCATGCGATGATTAAGGCTGGCCATAATGGTGGTATCTTAGCTAGTATCATGCACACGGGAATAGCAAACATGCTGATGTGGCAAAGAAATAAAGAAGAGAGGGGGGTTAGAGTAACTAGTGTTCATGCATGCATTGGTAAACACATTTTTTTGTGAAGAACTACAAAAACTATTCCACCGCCTCTATTTTGCTAAGAGTGGGTCAAAATTTTGAATCGATCCCTTTAAACTAGAAGGGAGGTAGTAGTACTCTAATACCTAACCTTGGCCCTGTTTGGATCCATGTGTTAGAGTTAGTTTGGGTTAGTTTGAACTCAACTAACCCCAAAAAATCTAACCCACCCAAGAGGTGCTTTATACTCATTATAATTAGTATTTTAGATATTGATATTTTTAGTATAAATGGTTGAAGGAAGTAAAAAGGACCAGAGGGAGTATCATGCATGCGGAGTAGGCAAAAAAATTGCTCATTTATAGCCGGTCGAAGTCTCAAAGGGCGCGACCGCGCGAGGGAGGCGAAGGTCGTGGGAGGCGCGACGGTTGACAGAATTAATTGAAGTTACACACAAGTCGGCATGGCGTGCGAATAGGCAGAAGCTATACCGTCAGGCCTACGATATGGGTCTAGTAGACATGACATCTAGTGGGCCCCGCATAGTTCTTGAGAACTCTTTGGGGCCTTGCAGCCGTTTATCCACTGGGCAAGCCAGCAACCCCATGCCGTCCGCACGCCCTACTCGTCCCCGTCTTCTACTAGTACAGTACCTTACAACAGTTCGCTCCCAGTCGTCCCATCCTTTCACATTACGGCAGTTTCACTAATCCTAACCCTCCTCCCAAATCCATGGCGTCCCAAATCTCCATGATCGGCAGTGAGTACAATGTTAGAACCATCACCGGTGATGAGTTCGACGTCATCTACACCTGTTCTTCCGCAACGTTGAAAGAATGTCTTACTTGCTTCAAACGCATGTTTGAAAACTCAAATGATGAGTGGGTCGCTGGGCTAGATGTTGAGTACACCATAGTCCTGGGAAGCGAGAAGAAACTAAAGGAGGCAGAGAAGAAGAAGCCCGCCGTGATCTAGGTTTGTGTGCATGACTTATACTTGGTCTACCCCATATGCCATGCCGATGTTGAGTGCGTGGAATTTAAGAAGTTCCTCAAGGGCGGCCGAGTCAAATTCGTTACTGTAGACTTTAGGAATGACAAGGAAATCCTGGGTCAGATAGGCCTCGTTTTAGGCAACCCCTTCGACCTCCAGAAGGAAGGGCTGGTGTCCTTCTCTCAGCCTTCAATGCTGACCCTGGCAGCAGCCATGATTGATTGTTCGTACGTTAAACTGAAGAAACCTCATCACGAGTTTCATCATGCATGGGAGTCAAAGACATTAGACGAAGATCACATCCTGTGCGTAGCAATGGATGCCTACCTTTGTTTAAATATCTACAAGGGTTGGATGAAGAAGTAGAGCCCAGTGTCCGGTTCAAGCAAAGAAGCGTCAGCAAAGAGGAAGAGGGACGAGGACGAAGTCGAGGACGTGTACTCGGACTCCGAGTAGGTGGCAGTGCCGTCGCTCATGCTGGTTCTACTGCAGTGTCAAGCGGACTACTACCTCTGTCCGGGATTATTGGTCCGACCAACCAAATCACCCGAACCAAGGCAGAGCGCAAGAGCATGCAAATTCCTCGATTCTTGTAGTTGTTAATTAAGCTTGCGCCTGCTGCCTTTGCATGCATTGGCTGGCTTCTACGCATGCAACGGAAGAAGCATTGGTCCCGGGACAGATGCTTGCATGCAGCCAGCCTCCCTCACATGCAGCGGCTGGCTCGTAATTAATGGAACGACAATCGATAGGAGCGGCCTAGTAAAAGCGGACGCGGCTGTGTTGCT
Source organism: Triticum aestivum (assembly GCF_018294505.1). NCBI lineage: Eukaryota > Viridiplantae > Streptophyta > Magnoliopsida > Poales > Poaceae > Triticum > Triticum aestivum. Next base: position 51,670,234 of record NC_057800.1, read on the forward strand.
TAAGGGCCCTATAAACCCGAACAAAGGTAGTAGTTGCTTAGTTTATTTTCAAGGGTGTGTTGTGCTGAGGCCCCAGCAGAACTACATTTATGTTCTTTCTCGTTATTTGAACTCTTTAGTACGTATAGTAGTACTAGTACTATGTCTTACTACTGTTCTTCTTGCAGTTGGTACTACTGCTCGTATCTTCGTGTTCCTACTGTAGTTAATACTTTCGTACTAGTAGTATAATTTGGGTCAATCGATTTGTGAAAGAAGTTCGACGGAGTGAAGGAAGAAGATGACAGGGTGCCCATGATCTATCTTATGAGTGTTGGGTGTGGAATGCAGTTCGCCGGAAAAAAATGGATCGTGCCCGGGGTTAAACAGATGGCGGGGGTGGGGGGAGCATCGTGGTGGCAGGCGGTTCAGGGGAGGGCGCGGCGGCGGCAGCAGGCGGTTAGGCATGTGGCGGGCTGAGAAGATGAACCGTGCATCTATTTCGGAGGTTGAAGAAGCCCTTCTAGCCATCCATGTTGCATCAAACAGCTCACAAGAGTCGTCTGGCCCAAATTGATCCTTCAGATTGCAGGATCCACGTGGCATTCAAGATCTCGAAGGTAGATTCCACGTCCGCACCCGGTTTGCGGGCTCGACGCGCGCGCGATCGGCTTCCGCCGCGACAGCCACCATGCGCGCCTCCTCCAGCGGGCGGAGATGACAATGACATGCTAGTTCCTCCTCGCCGGCGTGCTGGAGCACGCACTCGTCCTCCTCTTCGTACGCTGCGTGCATAGATGCGGCTCCACCAGTTGCTCGCGTGCTTGGCAGCGCGGCAGCATCCCGAGGAGGGACTGCAGACAACGTGAGCGGGCGAGCCTTCGGCTTGGCGGCGACACGGCGGTGATGGGCGAGAAATTGTTGGCCGGAGCAGGCGGGCGTCGGCATGTGCAACGACGGCGACATATTGATGAGTGCGCGTATGGGAGCTCAATTTAGTTTTATATAGGGTTGGTCAAACTTAAAAGAAAACCGTACTAGTACACATAAACATTAGACTTAGGTAGCGCTTTTATTAGTTACCACAGCCATGATGCGGAATCCTGTGCAAGTGCATGAACCACGGCCGCGCGGTCGATCGAACGGTGCGTCACAGTGTCGCGCTCGAAGGACATCCACCGAACCTTTTTCTCTGTGTGAAAACAATCCCCGAATATTACTCAACATTTTTTTCTGGGAAAAGTTCTTGAAGCTACAATATTTCCATATATTTGAATTCAGCTCCAGTTCGTGTTTATTTGGATTTGGACGTTTTAGGTGCGCCCTAATTCTTTTTAATACTGATTTTGGGGCTGTTTGGTTCCCAGCCACCGTTTGCGAAGCCAAAATTTGGCACCCACAGTTTAGTTTTCATGTGTTTGGTGTTTGCCAAACTTTGGCTTGCCACACTTTATTGCCCCTATGGCCCACTTGTCATAGAGACAATGTTGCCACACTTGCCTAAGGTTAGTTCTTCAAAATGAGAGCCATAAGTTGGAAAGCCTAAGGGAATCTTGCCACACTTTTTGAGTGTATGTAATGTGGGACCCTAATGTGGCTTGCCTAAGGTGTGGCTTGAACCAAACACCCACCTAAGTTGGTCAAATTTGCCTAACCTTAGGTGTGGCAACCTTAGGCAAACTTAGTCTCAAACCAGACAACCCCTGTGTGTGTGATTGTGAGAGAACGTGTGTATGTGTCCATATGTGTGTTGTGGCGGAAGGGCAATGTGGAGACGGTGTGCGTGTGATAGAGACATAGAGAGGTGTGAATGTGCAAATGATCATGCATGAGTGAGACAGACAGATGCCGATACATTGTGTATACATGAGAGAACGATCTTCTATTTTACTTGTGTGTGTGTGAGAGAGAGAGAGAGCAAGAGCGGAGCATCCGTAACACAACAACCATCTCTCTCGATTTGTCCGTCCCTCGCACGATCGCATGTAACACATGCATAAACGCGCACATTTTGACACCCTCACCCGGCCCCTGCCCACCTCAAGGCCCGCATATCGCTCTCTATCTCGCACGCACAATTTCTTCGTGAATACCCTGTTTAGCAAGTAGCTTTCCATCACATACACACACATTTCTCTCCTTAGGTTTGTTTTCTCTCAATATCTGACACACACACACACAAACATCACACATCACACACACCCCCTCCCCCGAGCACACAATTCATCCCCATCCAAGGTTATATGGCGACCACTCTCGCTTGTGCTTCTTCGCACCCCAGCATGCACAACACCTCAATCTTCAAAGAGGGCATTGAGGAGATCGAAGATGGCGACCACACTGCGCTAGAGAATGCAGGGCCATTTGGAAGCAGGATGATGTGATGACAGCTGACTGACTCCTCCCCCACCCTCTCTCTCTCACACAAAATTACCAATCCCTCTCTCCCCCGCACAAATTTATCAATCCCTCAACCCATGAATCCTTCCCCTCTCGTCCATGTTTTTCCAGCTCTCTCATCAAACCTATTGTCTCTTCTCCTTCCACGTGTACAGAATCCGGATGCACACGCATCTCACGTATATTACATGTCTCCATCTTTCTCACAGACCTAACTTCTTACTCTCTCTTTCTCTCTCTATCTCCCTGTTTCTGTTTTGTTAGGTTTGTCTCCTACTCTCTCGTCCACATACATACAATCTTTCCCGCCCCATCTGCTCCATCTTCGCAAGCTCTCTCTGCACGTTTCATTCACACATTGGGATATGTTCAAAATGTTGCTTTTATAATGGCTGATGTAGAGTTATTGTTGGTTTTGTTGCATCCTACAAAGTAATAACTATGAAATGCATTTTGATTGTCATTTGATTGGGATTATGCGAGTTTGAGCATGTTGTGAAGTACTATAAACCTCGTATACATCTTGGAATTCGACAATGATTGTAACTATTGAATTGTATAGACCATTACATTCGAAGTCAGTAGCCTAATATATTTATTTCACAATTTCAACAAATGATTAACTCACTACATACTAAGAAAACAAATGTGTACACCCTCCGTTTTTATTTAAGTTTGCGTATTAGCATTGGTCAAAGTCAAGTTTTGTAAACTCTTAGAAAGTTTATAACAAAAAATATTAACATATACAATAACAAATAAATACCATTAGATTCATTATTGAATGTACTTTCACATCATACATATATGTTATGGTAAATGTTTCTATTTTTCTATAAACTTGGTCAAACTTTAGGAAGTTTGACTTTGGTCAAACCTAATATGCAGAGTTTACTAGTACTACTCGGTAGTTGCTTAGCCGAATCACCCAACACGCCACACGGGGAGTTCAGTGTCACAAAATTTTGAGGTCAGCGGGAAAATCTCCCGCGACCCTGATTCGAGCAGTGGGAAGTTACCATCATAGCCTTCGGAACAGGCCTACGGATGACGGTTGATAGGGGGCTATTTTCGTAACTTCAGGTTCACCCTACCCAGCCAACCCCACCCCGGCACCCAGAGTAGTACACCTAAATACTCCCCATTTTCTATCCCCACCGCAAAATAGACTTCTCCCGGCACCGCAGCCTTTGTGCTCCTCCCCTTCTACATTAGCACACTCGTCCACCTCAACGCATCTGCCTCATCGACGACCTCGTACGCCGCACTGGAGCTGGTCCACCGTCATCGTCGTACACGGAGCCTCTTCCCCGGCACCGTCTTCCACGGTCTCGGATCTGCTTCCCGGAAGTCGACACCAAGCGCAGAAGCACCACCGTCGTGGACAATGAACTGACTCTCGTTGCCGACCATGACTCACAAAGGCTGCCGCGACCATCATTCTCCTCGTCGATTGGTAATGTGTGTATTGAGTCACTTAGCAGTACATGTGCAGTCCCAATTTTGTTCATACCTACCCTTCAAATTTCCTGGGTGCTATTGTTCCCATAAAAGTAATTGGTTATAGCCTCCATTGTCCAATAGAATATCAACTTGTAATTGTGCGTCGCTCCTGTATCGCGTTGTGCTTGGGTAGGTATTTCATCTGCAACCAGTAGTGTGGCAAATGATGGATAGTTTTTTAGAACTAGCAAGATGCCCATGCGTTGCACGCATCAAGATGCATTTGTATGAGTAGTTTATCTTGTGGGAGAAAAGGATGAACGAGGGAATGCCTTATGAGAGGGGTGTGGGTATCTTTTTGCAAAATTGCCACAGTTTCCTTCCTATCCGTCGGATATAAATCGGATGGCCTATATTGCAGGATAGTAGGAACACCATCATCACCAACTCTGTTTTTTATAAGAGTAGGGAAAAAGTAGAGAGTAGAGAAGTAGAGATAAATATTAAATATAAAATAAATATAACAGTAGAGAAGAGAGTAGAGATAGCAGAGATGTCCGGAAAGGATTGCGCGCGCGGGAAAAAGCGGCCGGGCGTGCGCTAGTTTTGGCGCGCGGCGTCCGGCGTGCTTTATAAAATCCAACGCCCTCCCACCGCTCTGTGCCTTGACACCGCTCTCTCCCTACTCTGTGCCTCGCCACCGCTCTCTCCCCGCTCTTTCTCGCCTCGCCGCCGCCGCGCCACCATGCTGCCGCGTCGCCGGGAAACTTGGGGATACCGCGGCTTCCGCGCGCCCCCCTCCGGCGGCTTCTCCGCCGAGATCCAGTTCCGCGGGATGCGCCTCGACCTCGGCAATTTCGACACCGTCAACGAGGCCACCCACGCGTATGACGCGGCGGCGTGGCACCTCCGGTGGCCTCATAGAACATTGAACTTCCCCAACGTGCCGACACGGGAGCGGGCATAGGAGCTCACGCCTCTGCCATGGCTTATCACCGACGAGGATCGTCGCCACAACCGGAGGCGAGAGCACTGTCTCGACATCGTCGAGATGGACGAGGAAGCCATGGCGCTGTGGCGCCAATGCTTCCCACTAGACATCATCAACGAGCGCGAGTTCTACGAGCAAAGGAGGGCGGAGAGGGATAAGAGGAGGGCGGAGCGAGCCGCCTATCGCGAGGACAAGCGTAGGCCAAAAGCGGACGCTCAATTCAACATGAGGCTAGGAGCAGCGTCGCCTTGGGAATCCGACAACGATCGGTATCTTCACGCCTACAGCCAGACGTCGGAGGAGGACATCACCGAGGTGGAGTCGGACGACGAGGAGTAGTTGAATAATCTATTTTTTTATCTATCTATGATAAGAACTATCCTCTACTCTCTATCTCTACTTCTCGATCTCAGCACTGTAAACGCTTTTTAAAGTGCCGCGCGTTGCGATTCTGTTGGAGATGCTCTAACATGGCAGACAAGTGCTTTAATGTTGCCCACAAGATGCGCGAGTATTACTAGTAGTACATTTTTCTTGCCATGTTGAGATTTTAAAACCACGAGTGCGAACATGCAGAGGAGCAGTCAAGACCAAACACGGGATATTGGGGACATCTTCAAGGAGTGTGGCAAGTTAAAGAGGAGCTGCACCGAACCTGTAAAATGAGCTTTGGTAAGTAACACCCTTTCAATTACTTCCATTTAGCCTCGTGTTCTTCGATGTGTATATGTTGTAGTTTCTGTTTCTCTTAAGCCTCGTGTTCTTCGATGTGTCATAAGAAGAGTCTTAATCATCCTAATGCTTTCGTTTTTAGCTTGATGTAGGAAGTGGGTGTTCTCACCTTGTAGTCTGTTTTTATATTTTTTCCTTTTGAATTCACTTCTCCCAGTTCTGTTTATGTGGCTTCTACTAAATGGATATGGGTTGCTCTGAGTAATTATCTAAAAAAGAAGTAACTTCATGTCAGGATGTAGTTCCTGCGAGGAGGGAAGTATGGTCAACCTCGAGATCATGTTTCCAGAATGAGGCTAGATTACACACAAGGTGCCAGTTCCCTAATGATGCTGAATTAGACACAAGGTGCAAATTCCCAGATGATGCCGGATTACACACAAGCCAGATGGAGTCGCCAGCTGTTCGTGTCCTCATGGCTCTAGTAAAGGCTGAAAGAAAGCGTGTAGCAGCCCTTGAGAATGTAGCTGAGTTCCTAAAGAAGCGAAAAGAGCAATCAAATGCTCTCTTCACCCATGCCAAAGAAGAGATGGAAGAAGCCAGAAATAAGCTAGCAGAGGCAGAGCAGGCTAGGCGTCTCCTGCTATCTAAAACTGTTGTCAATACAAAATTTCCTTCATAATAGCTAGGTTCAAATGTTTATCCAGTCAGCATGCCTGTTGTGATGTTCGTGCATCTACTGATGTGGCACAAAATATTTTTTCGGGTCATGTAATAACAACAATTACTTTCCAAACAATAACAGACGAAGCATTGGACATGGTATAGTTCACGCGCAAGCCCGACATTCCAAGTTCAACTTCCACATCAAACTCATGTTCACAGATATCTCCACATTCATACATAATGTCCACAACCATGATTCACTTCAAAGCAAAAAAAATTTGAGGAGAGTTATGAATAAAGAAAAACCTCTAGTTCCCGCTACCAGTGCGAGCACACAAGTCAAGACCATGCGTAATTAATTATATTTTGGTCACTTTTTGTGTTCTAAAATGCCGGCCGGCTCGCGGAAGGACGTGTTGCCGGCACACGCGCGGATTCAATGAAGGCAAGCGGGGCAGTCTGAAGCCGGTTGCATGCGGCGAGGAGGCGTGTTCATCCGGGCCTGTAGCGAGTGGGGCCCTCTTGGCTGGTGCGCCAGTTCAATGCCTGCGCTATCAGAGGTCGCGTCCGTGTCAGAGCAATCACTCCCTCCAGTCCTTTTTTTGTTTGCATATAACAAAATCTCGTTTTCCATTCACATTTTACAAGTAAAATTCGTGGATGAACTTTGATCCAAAAAACGATGGGGACTAGTAAACCAGAATGGAGGTAGTAGTTTTTTTAATCAAAGAAGGGTTTCCCCCTTCCGATTTTCATTACTGAAAACCAACATCTAAATCTAAACATAGTATTTGCCCTAGAACTACCAGGTTCAACATCTCGCAACATAAACCCATACAACCATACGCCAAGGAGGTACATAGTAGGTAGTACTATGAATTCCATTTTCGCTCCATACCAATCGTTCTAAAAACTACTTAGTACTTATATCCCGCCATTGAAAATCGGAACTCTTAACCCCGCTAAAAAACGATATTTTAAACGTGGCTACTCGATCTATGGCAACTGGCGAGCCACCGCCTCCAAGTCGTTCACCTGTGGTCCCGACCATCAACTCCTACGGATCAAATTATCACGCGAGCTGACTATTCCTACAAAGGTGCGCTCCACCACGTACCCGGTACCCGCGAATGCAGCAATCGTGCACCTAGGGTTTTAGGGTTTATTTGTTAACGTTGCCTTTATGTAACACTCATGTGTGCGAGACAGTGAGAGACCGACTGCGTGCGTGCGCCTCTTCTCTTCGTATATGTACTCCACCGTTTGTCTGGTGTCCACAAAATTATAATAACTACTAGCAATGTGCCAATGCGTTGCCACACGATCTGAGTAGATTAATACATATTCACCGATTTGATAGAAAAAAGTCTAGTTTTGAAATACGTATATCACTAAAAAATGTTATGTTTCACTCAAAATATATTCCTTCGGCGGTTTTGATGAGATAAGGGAGGAATGTTGTTGGTTTCAAGATTCGAGAAGTGGTATATGTCTAATTTCTACTCTTACTAGCAAGATGCCCGTGCGTTGCACGGAACATCAAGATCTTGTGGGAGAAAAGGATGAACGAGGGAAGGCCTCATCTGCAAATGTGGAGAGGTGTGCGGGTAAATTGCCATAGTTTCGTTCCTATCTGTCAGATATAAATCAGACGGCCTATATTGCAGGATGGCAGGCCCACAATCATCACCAACTCTGTTTTTATCCCTACTCTTATAAAAATAATAGTCGGTGATGATCATGTGCCTACCATCCTGCAATATAGGCCGTCCGATCTATATCTGACGGATAGGAAGGAAACTATGGCAATTTTGCAAAAAGATACCCACACCCCTCTCCACACTTGCAAATAAGGCCTTCCCTTGTTCATCCTTTTCTCCCACAAGATAAACTACTCATACAAATGCATCTTCATGTTTCGTGCAACGCATGGGCATCTTGCTAGTTGTTGCAAAAATCCCATGTGTGTGAGAGAGAGGGAGAGAGAGGAGGAGGACGGAGTGCATGTGTGACAAAGACACAAAGAGTGTGTGTGCGAGAGGTATCAACTTAAAATGAGGCGATAGTGTGTGTGTGCACGATCGAGAGGGCGTGTCTCAAGAAGGGAAGAAAAATCTACATAGATACAAGGAGCGGGAGAGAGACATGTATGCGATAGTGGAAGCACGAGTGTGCGGGTGTATAAACCTATCTAGAGGCTAGTCGATAAATGTTTGTGAGAGAAATACGAGACAGGGGTGCGAAAGCGAGAGTTTTGTGTGTGAGAGAGAGACGGTAGTCGGGAAGGGTAGTGGAAGCAGGAGTTGTGTGTGTGTGAGAGAGAGAGAGAGGAGGGAGGAGTTTGTCTGATCGGTAAATAAATGAATAATGTCAGTCTGGGATGGAGACGAAAAGAAGACCGCAACAAATGTTGTGTCTACAGAGAGAGAGAGAGAGTAATTTTAGTGGTATGAGTCATATCTAGAGACATATAGGGTGTGTGAGAGAATCCCATAGAGAGAAAGACAAAGTTAAAGACAAGTGGAGACTGTGTGTGTGGCGGTGAAAAAGAAAGCTTAGGTACCTAGTGATACGAGAGAATGATAGAGATGTGAGAGATAATGAAAACCGTTTTAATGTATAATGATAGGGAGAGTGTGACACTTCTCAAGGGAGACGTCGAGAGACCATGTTTGCGAGGATAGGAGAAACATGAAGTGAGCGTGCGGGTGAGCTAGAGAAAAGAGAGTGATAGCTACATGAAGGAGCATACATGCGAGAGAGATGGGCATGAAAGGAGTGAACATAAAAGGGATTCAAATATTTGAATTCGAGATGATGATACATGTAATCCATACTCGAACCAAAATTGATCTATCAAACATGCATACTCATATGAATTCACGCGCATCTATGTTATTTAATATGTAGATATTACTGATCCATACATTTTAGTAGAACATAATTTGGTTTAATTTTTTGAATTCAACCTTATGATTTTCAGATCATTGTATTTGTAAACCATATTATACATATAAAGGAGCAGAATTCTTTGTTGTGCTTTTGAAAGTATATATTAAAAAAATGATGTATATAGAATTTTATTCCAATTGAAAATGGATCCCGCCCGAAAAAAATAGAATACAAACGAGATTCGAACTGAGTTGGCACGGTAAACGTGCACTCTGCAAAATTTGAACGAAGCGGGGAAAGTCGCAGTAACCGCCCGAAACCAAAATCTGTGAGATGGAAATTACTACTACCTATCCCTGCCATGCAAAGCCTATCTGCTCGATTTCTATCGGTTTTTATAGGGGTAGGTTTGTAATTTAACTCGAACATGACATAACCGCCTCTCACCCGGATTCATACACGGTGGGTGCCAAAACATAGTGTGTCCTCGGCCGAAGTTGACTCCCTCCCTGATTCATACACGGTGGGCGCCAAAAACAAACTCTCGTCGGCAAATATTTGGTGTATGCGAGATTACCGTCCTATCCCCAACCAACTAATATTGTTGTGATGTAGGAAATTTGAAACGGGGGCTAAGTTTGTAAATTTCCTCGCATTTGAGACAAGTGCGCCCTGAAGACATGGTTCCCCCCTTCCTCTCCACCTCCATTTCCCCATTCGTACTCCGTGGGCGCCAAAACACCCTCTCCACCCCAGCCTCCCACCCCATCCAACGCCGTCCTCCTCCACCATGTCGGAGCTGATACCCCAATGCCGTCGTCCATTACAAGAGATCGACCTCTCTCATCCACGGCTTCGGACCGGGATCCTTGCATCTCGTCCTCTCGCTTCATCCCCACCGTCGTCCACCTTGTCGGTGCCGCTCCTACAACTGTCTCATCCACTGCTCCCCACGGCCACCGTCTACCCTCCTAGATCTGCTTCCACGCCGCCGACAGCCATCGCTACCGCAGCACCGTCAAATTCTCAGCAGGTGCATACACGGCGCCGCACCAGAGGCGGTAATCTTCCGTATCTGCTCAACTTATTTATCGCAGCAAGAAAATAGATCACCATTGCTTTACTCTGATATCTTTTCTATCACTTACTTGCTAGTTGAGAGCAAACATTTGTTGCGAAGTTGCCTTTGTCTGGTTTGCACCTTTAGATCTGCCATGGAACGCTCAACACTATACTCCCAATGCTTATGGTTTTCGCCTTTTATATTCCACACTAGTTAAATCACAACAGACTAAATTTAAAAATTGGGCTAGTCGATTTTTCAGAGCTCGCCAGAGTTCGCCGGTGCGAACGAAGGGGCTCAGGTGGGGACTTTGGTTGGTTGGGGGGGGGGGGGCGGCGGTAGGGCCTCCCTGAACGAAGAAAACTCGACGCGGGTGGGGCAGGGGGCGGGGGGGGGGGGGTGGGGTGGCGGAGGAACACATGCGGTGGGGGCCGATGGTCCGGCCGGCGGCCCATGCGGTGTTCTGTATGGGAAGAATCAGACATGAGGAAGAAGGGTTAGGAGACGTAGGATCTTCATCCAACCGCCTAAAATGGTCGACTGACCCAAATGCAGACATGCCTTTATATTCAGTACCATCATCGTACCTGCTTAGCACTGCTCCTGAATCCATCAAGCTAAACAACGTGCCACTCATAATTCCAAACTTGTTGCTCAAGTACGAATCTGACATGATGCTGATATTATTAAAACAGATAATATTTAATTGGTCAGCTAATGTTCCTACTTTACTTTCAAAAAAGCACGTGCACCACATATAGAGAGACAACAGGGAGTTTCTTTCTTAATGCGCTCTGGTTCATCATGTGTGGGCACTGCGCAACGAATATTTTATTATCCAAAATCTTCTTGCTCTTCTTTAGCATGTTCCTCTTCCGTTCTTCTTTAATAAGTACTCTTTCCGTTCCTAAATACAAGTCTTTGTATAGATTCCACCATGGACTACATATGGAGCAAAATGAGTGAATCTACACTCTAAAATGTATCTGGATACATCTGTATGTGATCCATACTGGAAATCTCTACCAAGACTTATATTTTGGAACGGAGGGAGTATGATAGTAGTACAGTATGTTCCTTGTAGTGAATATGAGTAGGGACATTTGCAGTGTCGAGGCCTATATGGTCGGTTGGTATGGACACTTTGAACTCGTCGGGCCTCTTTGATTCGTAGGATTTTGTAAACATGGGAATAGGATTTGTAGTGGTCTGCCCACTTGAATCCTATAAGAATAGCAAGGAAATGCGGGGAGTTGTGTCGCCTTTGAGAGATACACTGATATTAACAGTACTGCACCTTCAGTTGAAGAGAGCTGGTATCCGAAGGCTTTCTAGCCGTACCGACAATACTAGCACATATATTCCAGCAAATTCCACTTTGCTTATTTTACTCTAATGCTTACGGTTTTCCCGTTATACCTACACTATGATCTGTGTAGCTGCTTTGTGTCGCACTAGCAGCAGTCCACTCTTGAAGCTAAACACCGCAATGACTTACAAAATTGGCACCAAGGCATTGAGTGCCATTCTGGATGCAATGAAACTCATACGCTCACCACCTGTTGATTCTTGTTCAGAATATGATCCTAATGACTATTCTAACCTTGAGGAGTCAAAGGCAGATGGCCTGTCCTATTCACCCATCAAGGTGCATGTTCTAATTTGGCAAGGTTTTATTGATTGCGCGTATCTTGCATATGTTGTCTTGCATTTCTTCTACTTTGTTGCACCGCCATCTGCTTAGTTTACTCATCATATATGTCGAGATGCCATGCCCATCCATTATCAATACATATTCCATCTGTCATCATACCATGTTTTTTCACTCAAATGCTGTTCTTGTGCATCAGACATCAAAAAGGAAGAGGGTGATTGCCGAACCTGAAGGAGCACCAGCAAAGTCCTTGAAAAACGTGGTTGTGCCGGAGAAATCAGACATCACCCCACTTATATTGGTTGTACAACCAGTGACACAAAACGTAGGACCGACTCCAGCAGACTGTACCCATACTTCACTGGCCACACCACTAGCCGCACCACACAGGACCTGCACTCCAGCAAAAGGTATGCCGATTTCAGTTGCCATAGCACCAGCCGTACCACAGAAAAATCCCACTCCAGCAAAAAGTACAGCAAGTCCACCGGCCGAAGACCTATCCCAACTGCAGAGACGGCCAATTCCTGCAGATTGGAACCCCATTCCAGTTATTCCCAGTTTAAAAGACAATGCTTTCAATGTTGTTAGGGACTACGTGCATATATTCCCATCATGGGAAGATTATAGTGAAGACAAACACCATTTTCACATCTTCTTGTCCCACTTATGTGTAAGTGCTATTATTCATGGTGATTATTTTCCTGTTTTCTGCTGATTGAACACATCAATGATTTACATTACATTGTTGTAAGTAGGCGAGGGTCAATCTGGATAGTCATGACGATCAAAGCTTGCTTGCACTTTTCAAGGAAGCATTGCAACAGTATCGGTGTTACCTGAGGAAATCACACTTTGATGGCAAGTCTATAAATGAATTTCTAGTGAAGTCTCCTGTGCTAAATTTAGAAGACATTGAATGAAAAAACCTTGTTATGCACTGGTCTCGTTCCGAGGATGAGGTACTGTCTATGACATCGCATGACAATTTGAACTTCTACTTTTCTGCATGTGCCTTACAGATCTTTTTTGCAGGAAATATGCTCGAAAAAGAATTCCGGTTTGAAAAGAACGACAGGATATCGAAATATGATGCCCGCTGCTTTGCTCTTGTTAGTACCTTTTGTCCTGTATCACTGTACTTGCATACATACCTGGTTCATTATGTAACAACAGTATGCATGATAGCTTGCTTATCAATTGTTCGCTCCAAATTATCTGATCTATATGAATGCTTACATTAGTGTAGAATATATCCAATGCTAATGAAAATTTTTAGCTCTGCATTGTTCTTGTAAGTACCTGCTGTCCTTTATCAGTGTACTTATATTGACAGGTAGTTGTTCATGTACCATCACTTTGCAGCTTATTTTCCTTTGCCCTCCATTTTCTACACATAAGATCTATATTTACTCTTACCATAAGGTTGGATAACACCAATGGTACTGAAGAAGTTTAGCTCTGCATTGCTCTTGCTGTACCTTTTTCCTGTATCATTGTACTTACATTTATAGCTACTTGGTTATGTAGCAACACTCTTCATCTTATCTTAAATATTCTCCATTTTTTCTTATATTGTCACATCTATATTTACTCTTAACAAAATGTAGAATAAAGGCAATGCTTATGAAGAAGATTTTGTGGTAAACTTCTTGAATTGCCCCCCCCCCATCAGCATGGACAAGGGCTTTATAGAGCTTGCCTTCACCAATAATGTAAGTTTTTCCTTCTCAAGCCTTCAAACTTTGTTGTGTATATTTGGTTAGGCATGACTGCAACAACTGTTTATTTTTGGTGTTTGCATCAAATTGCATGTTTAAAGTTTATTATCTACCCCAGTTCATAAACAAAAGTTTGTCCTTCTCAATTTAAGTTTTCAGTTGTACAACTGAGTTCCTTCTTCATACCATGTAAATTAAACTATATAGAGCAAGTGATCTTATTTTGCCAATCTGAAATGGGATAAATTGACAGCACACTAACCATTGATACTTATGAGTTCTTGATCAATAATCCAGTGGTGTCGTGAAGATGCCAACTCATTCACAATGTCATTTCCTGCCATGTCTTGACCTGAACAATACCATATTAAGTTAATGCTATTTTAAACTATGTCACTTTATTTGTCAGTAAGAAATATGATGAATTGTCAGCACTGATACTTATATGTGCAAAACCTGTCATCTGTCTGCTTGTTTATCTTTCAGAGTGAGGAGGATATAAGTGTCAAACAAGTGCAGTCTCACCAACTTGCTCAGCTGCTTGCGCTGCAGCTCCTGAGTAGGGCTAACCTTTCTTGAACTCTATTGGAGTCCCGTCGGTTTTGTATATTATTTTGTCGGCGTGTTTAGTTGCACTGGTGGCGAACTTTGATGCCCAGTGTATGTAATCTGTTGTCTGCTTGTGCTTTATTATCATAGTGGCGAACTTTGATGCCCAATGGATGTAATATGCCGTAATTTCCTTATTGTATAGTCTAGTTTTTATTTTCTCGTTCACGATGCTGCAGTTATTTTATTGTATATATATCCTATCTTTGTAGTAAACCGACCAAACCGTAAAATTACGGTACATAACCGGGCCGTCATGCAAATCATCATGTATGATCCACATCATGGGCCCCGTCATCTTGGTCGGTTAACATGCCTAAATATAAAATGGCCCACTAGTAGATTCGGGCCTTTAATAGGCCGAGTAAACTGTCGGCCCTATTTTCCCAAGAAAACTCAATGGGCCTTTAGGAGGCTGAAAAGTAGGTTGGGCCTAAAACGTGCCGAACAGCTCACGGGCCGGCAGCAGGCCGAAATAGACCCCGACCCATGAATGTGCCAATCAAATCATGGGCTTATAACAGGCCAAAATTGTCTCGGTTCTTGTTTCGCCCAATCAGATTATCAGCTGCGAGCAGGCCGAATGCAAACCGGGCCGTAGTTAGGCCCAACTATATGACGGGCTTTTAACAGGCCGAAATTAATATAGGGACGAAATATTAAACGGGCCCTTAATAGGCCGAACTAATATCAGGCCGAATTACTAAATGGGCCTTTAGAAAATGGGCCCAAAAGCGTAGCGTCCAGTTGACGGGCCGAATCTGATATGGGCCATAATTTAGCCCAAAACCTCTTAAAGGGCCGGACCTGATCTGGGCCGTAATTTGGCCTAGAACATGGTAGGCTTTCAACGGGCCGGATCTCATACGAGCCATTATTAGGCCCAGAACATGGCAGGCCATTAATGGACCGGATCAAATATAGGCCGGCATTTGGCCCAAAACATGGCAGCCAGTTAATGGGCCGGCCTACTAGGGTCCTCAAAATCTTGTCGGCCTACAGCTGGGCCGACCCATTAATGTTGGCGAAATCTCGTGGGCCTTTAGCTGGGCCGGCCCATTATGGTCCACAAAAATCTTGTGGGCCTTCACCTGGGCCGACCCATTATGGCCCGCAAAAATCTTGGGGGCCTTTACCTAGGCCGGCCCATTATGGCCCGCAAAATCTTGTGGGCCTTTAGCTGGGCCGTTGATGACCCACAAGTATAGGGGATCTATCGTAGTCCTTTCGATAAGTAAGAGTGTCAAACCCAACGAGGAGCAGAAGGAAATGATAAGCGGTTTCCAGCAAGGTATTCTCTGCAAGTACTGAAATAAGTGGTAATAGATAGTTTTGAGATGGGGTAATTTGTAACGAGCAACAAGTAATAAAAGTAAATAAAGTGCAGCAAGGTGGCCCAATCCTTTTTGTAGCAAAGGACAAGCCTGGAGAAACTCTTATATAGAGAAACGCGCTCCCGAGGACACATGGGAATATCATCAAGCTAGTTTTCATCACGTTCATAAGATTCGCGTTCAGTACTTTGATAATCTGATATGTGGGTGGACCGGTGCTTGGGTACTGTCCTTTCTTGGACAAGCATCCCACTTATGATTAACCTCTATTGCAAGCATCCACAACTACAACAAAAGTATTAAGGTAAACCTAACCATAGCATGAAACATATGGATCCAAATCAGCCCCTTACGAAGCAACGCATAAACTAGGGTTTAAGCTTCTGTCACTCTAGCAACCCATCATCTACTTATTGCTCCCCAATGCCTTCCTCTAGGCCCAAATAATGGTGAAGTGTTATGTAGTCGACGTTCACATAACACCACTAGAGGGATGACAACATACATCTCATCAAAATATCAAACGAAAACCAAATTCACATGACTACTAATAGCAAGACTTCTCCCATGTCCCGAGGAACAAATGTAACTACTCACAAAGCATATCCATGTTCATAATCAGAGGGGTATTAATATGCATATAGGATCTGAACATATGATCTTTCACCAAATAAACCAACTAGCATCAACTACTAGGAGTAATTAACACTACTAGCAACCCACAGGTACCAATCCCGGACTTGGAGACAAGAATTGGATACAAGAGATGAACTAGGGTTTTGAGAGGAGATGGTGCTGGTGAAGATGTTAATGGAGATTGCCCTCTCCTGATGAGAGGAGCGTTGGTGATGACGATGGCAATGATTTCCCCCTCCCGGAGGGAAGTTTCCCCGGCAGAACAGCTCCGCAAGAGCCCTAGATTGGTTCCGCCAAGGTTCCGCCTCGTGGCGGCGGAGTTTCGTCCGAGATGATGGCTTGTTATTTTTTTTCTCATCGAAAGACCTCATATAGCAGAAGATGGCCACCGGAGGGCCACCAGGGGCGCACGAGGTAGGGGCGTGCCCAGGGGGGTAGGGCGCGCCCCCACCCTCGTGGGCAGGGTGTGACCCCCTTGGTGAACTTCTTCCGCTGAGTATTTTTTATATATTCTGAAAACGTCTTCCGTGAAGTTTCAGGACTTTTGGAGCTGTGCAGAATAGGTCTCTAATATTTGCTCCTTTTCCATCCCAGAATCCCAGCTGTCGGCATTCTCCCTCTTTATGTAAACCTTATAAAATAAGAGAAAATATGCATAAGTATTGTGACATAATGTGTAATAAAAGACCATAATGCAATAAATATCGATATAAAAGCATGATGCAAAATGGATGTATCAACTCCCCCAAGCTTAGACCTTGCTTGTCCTCAAGCGAAAGCCGAAATCAAAAAATATGTCCACATGTTTAGAGATAGAGGTGTCGATAAAAATAAAATACGGACATGGGGGCATCATGATCACTATTTAGAATCAGCAACTTATATAATTCTTGTCATATAATTTCTTATCCTAGAGTAATAATTCAATCACAATTTCAAGTATGAATAGTAAACTTCATTGAAAACTAGCAAACTATAATCTCAGTCATTGGAGAAATTGCAAGTTATCATAACATAGGAAAGAGTCAACATATAAGAGCTTTTCAGCAAGTCCACATACTCAACTATCATATAGTCTTTCACAATTGTTGACACTCACGCAATTACTTATGGGTATGGAGTTTAGTCGGACACAGAGAAAGATAGGGGCTTATAGTTTTGCCTCCCAACGTTTTACCTCAAGGGTAATGTCAACAATAATAGTTCATGAAAACTCACATCTAATTAGCCATATGTACCAGGATCTTTCCAACATGCTGTGCTTGCCAAAGGATAAAATGTAAAAAGGAAGGGTGAAGATCACCATGACTCTTATGCAAGGTAGGAAATAAAAGTAAAAGATAGGCCCTTCGCAGAGGGAAGCAGAGGTTGTCATGCGCTTTTATGGTTGGATGCACAAAATCTTAGTGCGAAAGAACGTCACTTTATATTGCCACTTGTGGTATGGACCTTTATTATGCAGTCTGTCACTTTTATTTCTTCCATATCACATGATCGTATAAAGCTTATTTCTCCCATACTAATAAGTCATACATATTTAGGGAGAAATTTTATTGCTTTGCACCGATGACAACTTACTTGGAGGATCTTATTCAATCCATAGGTAGGTATGGTGGACTCTCATGGCAAAACTGGTTTAAGGGTATTTGGAAGCACAAGTAGTATCTCTACTTGGTGCGATGAATTTGGCTAGCATGAGAGGGAGAGGCAAGCTCAACCATGTTGGATGATCCATGACAATATAATTTATCTCAGATGTAAGAAAACATAACCCATTACGTTGTCTTCCTTGTCCAACGTCAACTTTTTTAGCATGTCATAATTTAGTGAATGCTCACAATCATAAAAGATGTCTAGGATAGTATATCTATATGTGAAGACCTCTCTTTCTTTATTACTTCCTATTAATTTCAACGATGACCAAAACTATGCTTGCCAACTCTCAACAACTTTTATTCATCATACTTTTTCTACGTGAGCTCATTACTCTCCATGAGATCGATATGATCTCTTTGTTTCTTTTTATTTATTTCTCTTTTCTTTTATTCACTTAGGATCATGGCAAAATAATCAAGCCCTTGACTCAACACTAATCTTTATTATATATATAGCTCACGGACTCGATTACATAGAGGAATTATAAAGCAAAACTCACAACTAGATCATACTAAGAACTTTTATTCTACTAGATCAAGATATTACCAAAAGGATCGAACTAAGAAAAAATGGTAAAGATAAAAGTGATGGTGATACGATACCGGGGCACTCCCCCTAGCTTGGCAGTTGCCAAGGGGAGTGCCCATACCCAGGTGATTATGTCTCTCTTTTCGTGGGTGGTGATGTGATGTTATTGGTGATGATGCCCCTCAGGATACGATTCTCCTCCTCAAGCTTACTGACTTGATGCTTGAGGTCCATTATTTTATTTCGGAGTTTTCCTGTAACAGCCAAAGCTCCCTGCACCCAAGGGTGCTGCATAACTACGGGAGAACCAGTGACACTCTTTTTCATATTCTCATAAGAAAGAAATCTAACATTGGAAGGGATAACCGAGTTTGGAATAGCCGAGCTCTGTAGTTCTCCCATTGTGAATCTAGCTCGGAAGCGGGAAGTGACTTCTTGATCCTCCTCCATGGCATCTATCCTCTTCAATTCGGCCTCCATCTCTTCCTTCATTGCTGGCCCAAAGAGGTCAACATTGTTGTTTGTCATTGATCTCGGTGCCGGGTGAGACACCCGGCTCTCCCCGACTGACTCTTGCAAAGACATCTTGCTCTAATCTGTAGCAGCAACAGCTTGAAACACAAAACAGAGGATAATTGCGTGATACAGGAGTCAAAACCTCCAGGAGATTATATAATGAATTTTTAGCGGCCAAAATACGTGCCGTGTAAGAAAACGGAGTCCGGAAAGCGCACGAGGTGCCCACGAGGTAGGGGGGCGCGCCCAGGGGGGTAGGGTGCGCCCTCCACCCTCGTGGAGGCCTCGTGTCCTTCCCGGACTGCTACTTATTTTTCTATTTTTCTAAATATTCCAAAACAGAGAAATATTGCCTTAAAAACTGTTTTGGAGTCGGTTTACTTACCGTACCACATACCTATTCCTTTTCGGAGTCTGAAACATTCTGGAAAGTGTCCCTTATGTATTCCTCCGGGGTTACGGTTTCAATAACATTGGTTTCAACATTTATGGGATTACCTGAGATATAATGTTCAATTCTTTGACCGTTCACCACCTTCGGATTTGTGCCTTCAAAATTGTTAATTTTTATGGCACCGGAAGGATAGACCTCCTCGATAATGTAAGGACCTTCCCATTTAGAGAGAAGTTTTCCTGTAAAAAATCTTAAACAAGAGTTGTATAGCAATACATAATCACCTACATTAAACTCACGCTTTTGTATTCTTTTGTCATGCCATCTTTTAACCTTTTCTTTGAACAACTTGGCATTTTTGTAGGCTTGGGTTCTCCATTCATCGAGTGAGCTAATATCAAATAACCTCTTCTCACCGGCAAGTTTTAAATCATAATTGAGCTCTTTAATAGCCCAATATGCCTTATGTTCTAGTTCGAGAGGTAAGTGACATGCTTTTCCATAAACCATTTTATACGGAGACATACCCATAGGATTTTTACATGCAGTTCTATAGGCCCATAATGCATCATCAAGTTTCTTGGACCAATTCTTTCTAGATCTATTAACAGTCTTTTGCAAAATTAATTTGAGTTCTTTGTTGCTCAATTCTACCTGACCACTAGACTGAGGGTGATAAGGAGATGCAATCCTATGATTAACATCATATTTAGCAAGCATTTTACGAAAAGCACCATGAATAAAGTGTGAACCACCATCATTCATTAAATATCTAGGGACTCCAAATCTTGGAAAAATAACTTCTTTAAGCATTTTAATAGAGGTGTTATGATCAGCACTACTAGTTGGAATAGCTTCTACCCACTTAGTAATGTAATCAACAACAACTAAAATATGTGTATATCCATTAGAGGAAGGGAAAGGTCCCATATAATCAAATCCCCAAACATCAAATGGTTCAATAACAAGTGAATAGTTCATAGGCATTTCTTGACGTCTACTAATATTACCAATTCTTTGACATTCATCACAAGATAAAACAAACTTACGGGCATCTTTGAAGAGGGTAGGCCAATAAAAACCAGATTGCAATACCTTATGTGCAGTTCTATCTCCAGCATGGTGTCCTCCATAAGCTTTGGAGTGACACATGCGTAGGATATGTTCCTGTTCATTGTCAGGTACACAATGTCTAATAACACCATCTACCCCTTCTTTATAAAGATGTGGGTCATCCCAAAAGTAATGCCTCAAATCATAGAAGAACTTTTTCTTTTGTTGGTATGTGAAACTAGGTGGTATGAATTTAGCAACAATATGATTAGCATAATCAGCATACCATGGAGCAGTATGAGAAGCATTTATGACATTTAATTGCTCATCAGGAAAGCTATCATCAATAGGTAGTGGGTCATCAAGCACATTTTCTAACCTAGACAAGTTGTCTGCAACGGGGTTCTCAGCTCCCTTTCTATCAACAATATGTAAGTCAAATTCTTGTAGCAAGAGAACCCATCTAATAAGTCTAGGTTTAGCACCTTTCTTTTCCATGAGATATTTAATAGCAGCATGATCAGTGTGAATAGTTACTTTAGAATCAACAATATAGGGTCTAAACTTATCACAAGCAAATACAACTGCTAAGAATTCTTTTTCAGTAGTAGCATAATTTCTTTGAGTGTTGTCTAGGGTTTTACTAGCATATTGAATAACATTTAATTTCTTATCAACTCTTTGCCCTAGAACAGCACCTACAGCATAATCACTAGCATCACACATAATTTCAAAAGGTAAATTCCAATCAGGTGGCTGAACAATAGGTGCAGAGATCAATGCTTTCTTAAGTATTTCAAATGCTTCTACACAATCATCATCAAAAACAAATGGTATATCTTTTTGTAATAAATTAGTCAGAGGCCGAGAAATTTTGGAGAAGTCCTTAATGAACCTCCTATAAAACCCGACATGACCAAGGAAACTTCTTATACCTTTGATGTCCTTGGGACATGGCATCTTTTCAATAGCATCAACCTTGGCTTTATCAACCTCAATACCTCTTTCAGAAACTTTATGCCCCAGGACAATACCTTCATTAACCATAAAGTGGCAATTTTCCCAATTCAAGACAAGATTAGTTTCTTCACATCTCTGCAAAACTCGATCAAGGTTGCTCAAGCAATCATCAAAAGAAGATCCATAGACGGAGAAATCCTCCATGAAAACCTCACAAATCTTTTCACAAAAGTCAGAGAATATAGCCATCATGCATCTTTGAAAGGTAGCAGGTGCATTACATAAACCAAAAGGCATATGTCTATAAGCAAAAGTACCAAATGGGCAAGTAAAAGTAGTCTTTGATTGATCTTTGGCCGACACAGGTATTTGAGAGAAACCAGAATAACCATCTAGAAAGAAAAAATGTGTATGTATGGATAATCTTTCTAGCATTTGATCGATAAAAGGTAAGGGGTAATGATCCTTTTTAGTAGCCTTATTTAATTTGCGGAAATCAATTACCATCCTATAACCTATAATAATTCTTTGAGGGATTTATTCATCTTTATCATTATGAACAACAGTAATACCTCCCTTCTTGGGGACACAATGGACATGACTTACCCACTGATTATCAGCAACGGGATAAATTATACCTGCCTCAAGGAGCTTTAGTATTTCCTTTCTTACCACTTCTTTCATTTTATGATTCAGCCGTCATTGATGATCACGAACTGGTTTAGAATCTTCTTCCAAATTTATTTTATGTTGACATAGAGTGGGACTAATGCCCTTAAGATCATTAAGAGTATACCCAATAGCAGCACGATGCTTCTTCAGAGTTTTCAATAATCTCTCTTCCTCATACTCCGAAAGGTTAGCACTAATAATAACATGATATATCTTTTTCTCATCAAGATAAGCATATTTAAGAGTATCATGCAACAGTTTAAGCTCAAACACGGGATCACCCTTGGGTGGAGGAGGATCCCCTATGATTTCAACAGGTAAATTATTTTTCAGAATAGGTTCATGTTTAAAGAATACTTCATCTATTTCGCTTCTTTCATTCATAAACATATCATTCTCATGGTCTAGCAAATAATGTTCTAAAGGATCACTAGGAGGTACGGCAATAGAAGCAAGACCAATAATTTCATCCTTACTAGGTAATTCTTCTTCACGGTGTTGTCTACTAAATTTAGATAAATTAAATTCATGAGACATATCATCTAAACCGATAGTAATAACGTCCCTTTTGCAATCTATGGTAGCATTAACAGTCTTCAGGAAGGGTCTACCAAATATAATGGGACAAAAGCTATCTTGTGGGGAACCAAGAACAAGAAAATCAGCAGGATATTTAGTTTTCCCGCACAAGACTTCAACATCTCTAACAATTCCCATTGGTGAAAAAGTATCTCTATTGGCAAGTTTAATTGTGACATCTATATCTTCTAACTCAACAGGTGCAATATCATGCATAATTTCTCTATAAAGGCTAATAGGTATTGCACTAGCACTGGCACCCATATCACATAAGCCATGATAACAATGATCTCCTATTTTAACAGAAATAACAGGCATGCCTACCACAGGTCTAGGTTTATATTTAGCACAAGGTTTAGCAATTCTAGCAGTTTCATCACAGAAATAAATAACATGCCCATGGGTATTATCAGACAAGAGATCTTTAACAATAGCAATATTAGGTTCAACTTTAATTTGCTCAGGAGGTGTATAAGTTTTAATATTGCTTTTACAAAGCACAGTTGAAGCTTTAGCATGATCCTTTATCCTAACAGGGAAATGTGGTTTCTCAACATACGAAGTAGGAACAACAGGATCATTATAAGTGATAACCTTTTCTTCAACTTTAATAGGTGCTACTACTTTTACTTCTATGGGAGGATGATATTTAAACCACTTCTCCTTGGGGAGATCAACATAAGTAGCAAAAGATTCACAGAAAGAAGCTACTATCTCAGAGTCAAGTCCATATTTAGTGCTAAATTTACGGAAAACATCGGTATCCATAAAAGATTTAACACAATCAAACTTAGGTGTCATACCTGACTCCTTACCTTTGTTGAGGTCCCAATCTTCAGAGTTGTGTTTAATCCTTTCCAATAAATCCCATTTGAATTCAATAGTCTTCATCATAAAAGAGCTAGCACAAGAAGTATCAAGCATGGTGCGATTGCTATCAGAAAGCCGAGCATAAATTTTTTGAATAATCATTTCTCTTGAGAGTTCATGATTGGGGCATGAATATAACATTGATTTAAGCCTCCCCCAAGCTTGAGCGATGCTTTCTCCTTTGCGAGGCCAAAAGTTATATATATAATTACGATCACGATGAACGAGATGCATAGGATAAAACTTCTGATGAAATTCCAATTTCAATCGTTTGTAATTCCAAGACCCCATATCATCACATAGCCTAAACCATGTTGATGCATCTCCCCTCAAAGATAAAGGGAAGACCTTCTTCTTAACAGCATCTCCGGGTACACCTGCAAGCTTAAAATAATCCACAAACTTCATCCACATATATTAGATGCTCATCAGGATGCTTTGTTCCATCTCCTACAAAAGGATAAGCTAGCAGTTTTTCTATCATACCCGAAGGAATTTCAAAGCAGACGTTTTCATTTTCAGTAGGTCCAGTAGGTTGAGGAGAAACTCTTTGCTCTACTGGTCGGGGTGAAGATACCCCGAACAAGCCCCTTAGAGGATTACTTTCCATAGTAACAAGTGACAGTAAATTTCAGCACACTATATAAATTTTTCCTTACCAAATTCCACCTAATAAAGGCGCGCTTCACTCCCTGGCAACGACGCCAGAAAAGAGTCTTGATGACCCACAAGTATAGGGGATCTATCATAGTCCTTTCGATAAGTAAGAGTGTCGAACCCAACGAGGAGCAGAAGGAAATGATAAGCGGTTCCCAGCAAGGTATTCTCTGCAAGAAGTATCGAGCATGGTGCTGTTGTTATCAGAAAGCCGAGCATATAAATTTTTAATAATCATTTCTCTTGAGAGCTCATGATTGGGGCATGAATATAACATTGATTTAAGCCTCCCCCAAGCTTGAGCGATGCTTTATCCTTCGCAAGGCCAAAAATTATATATATAATTGCAATCACGATGAACAAGATGCATAGGATAAAACTTCCGATGAAATTCCAATTTCAATCGCTTGTAGTTCCATGACCCCGTATCATCACATAGCCTATACCATGTCAATGCATCTTTCTTCAAAGATAAAGGGAAGACCTTCTTCTTAATAACATCTCCGGGTACACCTGCAAGCTTAAATAATCCACAAACTTCATCCACATATATTAGGTGCTCATCAGGATGCACTATTCCGTCTCCTGCAAAAGGATTAGCTAGCAGTTTTTCTATCATACCCGAAGGAATTTCAAAGCAGACATTTTCATTTTCAGTAGGTTCAGTAGGTTGAGGAGCAACTCTTTGCTCTACTAGTCAGGGTGAAGATACCCCGAACAAGCCCCTCAAAGGATTACTTTCCATAGTAACAAGTGACAGTAAATTTCAGCACACTATATAAATTTTTCCTTACCAAATTCCACCTACCAAAGGCGCTCCACTCCCGGCAATAGTGCCAGAAAAGAGTCTTGATGACCCACAAGTATAGGGGATCTATCGTAGTCCTTTCAATAAGTAAGAGTGTTGAACCCAACGAGGAGCAGAAGGAAATGATAAGCGGTTTTCAGCAAGGTATTCTCTGCAAGCACTGCAATAATAGGTAATAGATAGTTTTGTGATAGGATAATTTGTAATGAGTAACAAGTAAAAAAAGTAAATAAAGTGCAGCAAGGTGGCCCAATCCTTTTTGTAGAAAAGGACAAGCCTGGACAAACTCTTATATAGAGAAAAGCGCTCCCGAGGACACATGGGAATATCGTCAAGCTAGTTTTCATCACGTTCATATGATTCACGTTCAGTACTTTGATAATCTGATATGTGGGTGGACCGGTGCTTGGGTACTATCCTTACTTGGATAAGCATCCCACTTATGATTAACCTCTATTGCAAGCATCCGCAACTACAACAAAAGTATTAAGGTAAACCTAACCATAGCATGAAACATATGGATCCAAATCAACCCCTTACGAAGCAACACATAAACTAGGTTTTAAGCTTCTGTCACTCTAGCAACCCATCATCTACTTATTGATCCCCAATTCCTTCCTCTAGACCCAAATAATGGTGAAGTGTTATGTAGTCGACGTTCACATAACACCACTAGAGGGATGACACCATACATCTCATCAAAATATCGAACGAAGACCAAATTCACATGACTACTAATAGCAAGTCTTCTCCCATGTCCTCAGGAACAAACGTAACTACTCACAAAGCATATTCTTGTTCATAATGAGAGGGGTATTAATATGCATATAGGATCTGAACATATGATTTTTCACCAAATAAACCAACTAGCATCAACTACTAGGAGTAATTAACACTACTAGCAACCCACAAGTACCAATCCCGGACTTGGAGACAAGAATTGGATACAAGAGATGAACTAGCGCTTTGAGAGGAGATGGTGCTGGTGAAGATGTTGATGGAGATTTCCCTCTCCTGATGAGAGGAGCGTTGATGATGACGATGGCGATGATTTCCCCCTCCCGGAGGGAAGTTTCCCCGGCAGAACAGCTCCGCCAGAGCCCTAGATTGGTTTCGCCAAGGTTCCGCCTCGTGGCGGCGGAGTTTCGTCTACGATGATGGCTTGTTATTTTTTCTAATCAAAAGACCTCATATAGCAAAAGATGGCCACCGGAGGGCCACCAGGGGGCCCACGAGGTAGGGGGGCGCGCCCCCACCCTCGTGGGCAGGGTGTGGCCCCCTTGGTGAACTTCTTCCGCTGAGTATTTTTTTATATATTCTGAAAACGTCTTTCGTGAAGTTTTAGGACATTTGAAGCTACGCAAAATAGGTCTCTAATATTTTCTCCTTTTCCAGCCCAGAATCCCAGCTACCGGCATTCTCCCTCTTTATGTAAACCTTATAAAATAAGAGAAAATAGGCATAAGTATTGTGACATAATGTGTAATAAAAGCCCATAATGCAATAAACATCAATATAAAAGCATGATGCAAAATGGACGTATCAGCAGTCCCATTCTGGTCCGCAAAATCTTGTGGGCCTTTAGTTGGGCCGGCCCATTTAAACTTTATGGGCCACTTTAGGGCCGGTCCACGTGTTAACATATCATAGGTGCATCTCGCTGATACGTCTCCAACGTATCTATAATTTTTGATTGTTCCATGCTATTATATTATCTGTTTTGGATGTTTATGGGATTTATTATACACTTTTATATTATTTTTGGGACTAACCTATTAACCCAGAGCCTAGTGCCAGTTTTTGTTTTTTCCTTGTTTTAGAGTATCGCAGAAAAGGAAAATCAAACGGAGTCCAATTGACCTGAAACTTCACGGAACTTATTTTTGGACCAGAAGAAGCCCATGGAGTATCGGAGATGGACCAGGAGAGTCCCGGGCTCCCCACGAGGGTGGGGGGCGCGCCCCCCAGCCTCGTGGACAGCCCGGAGATCCACCGACGCACTTCTTCCTCCCATATATACCCATATACCCTAAAAACTTCGGGGTGCACAATAGATCGGGAGTTCCGCCGCCACAAGCCTCCGTAGCCACCAAAAACCAATCTAGACCCGTTCCGGCACCTTGCCGGAGGGGGCAACCCCTCTCCGGTGGCCATCTTCATCATCCCGACGCTCTCCATGACGAGGAGGGAGTAGTTCTCCCTCGGGGCTGAGGGTATGTACCAGTAGCTATGTGTTTGATCTTTCTCTCTCGTGTTCTTGAGGTGGTACGATCTTGATGTATCGCGAGCTTTGCTATTATAGTTGGATCTTATGATGTCTCTCCCCCTCTACTCTCTTGTAATGGATTGAGTTTTCCCTTTGAAGTTATCTTATCGGATTGAGTCTTTAAGGATTTGAGAACACTTGATGTATGTCTTGTGTGGGATACCCGTGGTGACAATGGGGTATTTTATTGATCCACTTGATGTATGTTTTGGTGATCAACTTGCTGGTTCCGCCCATTAACCTATGCATAGGGGTTGGCACATGTTTTCATCTTGACTCTCCGGTAGAATCTTTGGGGCACTCTTTGAGGTTCTTTCTGTTGGTTGAATAGATGAATATGAGATTGTGTGATGCATATCGTATAATCATACCCACAGATACTTCAGGTGACATTGGAGTATCTAGGTGACATTAGGGTTTTGGTTGATTTCTGTCTTAAGGTGTTATTCTAGTACGAACTCTAGGATAGATTGAACGGAAAGAATAGCTTCGTGTTATTTTACTACGGACTCTTGAATAGATCGATCAGAAAGGATAACTTTGAGGTGGTTTTGTACCCTACCATAACCTCTTCGTTTGTTCTCCGCTATTAGTGACTTTGGAGTGACTCTTTGTTGCATGTTTAGGGATAGTTATATGATCCAATTATGTTATTATTGTTGAGAGAACTTGCACTAGTGAAAGTATGAACCCTAGGCTTTGTTTCAGCGCATATCAATACCGTTTGTGCTCACTTTTATCATTAGTTACCTTGCTGTTTTTATATTCTCAGATTACAAAAACCTTTATCTACCATCCATATACCACTTGTATCAACATCTCTTCGTCGAACTAGTGCACCTATACAATTTACCATTGTATTGGGTGTGTTGGGGACACAAGAGACTCTTTGTTATTTGGTTGCAGGGTTGCTTGAGAGAGACCATCTTCATCCTACGCCTCCTACGGATTGATAAACCTTAGGTCATCCACTTGAGGGAAATTTGCTACTATCCTACAAACCTCTGCACTTGGAGGCCCAACAATGTCTACAAGAAGAAGGTTGTGTAGTAGACATCACTCGCCCATTGGATCAGTGACACCTATGCCAACACGGAGCTGACACGTGTTTCCTCCAGCCAATGATGATTTTACACGTGGAAAATCCCCATTGGTCGGAGCTGTTAACGGGTTATCGGATCCAAAACAGGACCCGATAGCTTAACGATGTTCCGTTACGGTGGATGCCATGTGTCGGTCACCCTTAACGAAAGCACTTCTGTGACACGCGATTTATCGTCATGGAAGTGGACACTTCTGTGATGATAATTTTGGTAATGTCAAGGAACACTTCTACGAGAGCACAGGTATGACTATCTTGATTCTGTCATAAATTTGTCATGGATGTACATGCCTGACAGAAAACGTGACCTACTGTGACAAACATGTATCATCACGGAAGTGTATTTTTTGTAGTGATTGGTCCAACAACACTCCATGGGAAGCTATTTGAGAAGTACAAGATTAATATACCTTACATGAGGATTTTCTATGCTAAGGAAAGGGCTCTTGATAGGATTAATGGTACATGGAATGAGAGTTTTCAGTTGCTTTACGCCTTCAAAGCTGAAGTGGAGACGGCTAGTCTAAGGAGTGTTGTAGATATTGACAAGCATATAGTTAAGTACAAATTAAAAGGGAAGGCACTGGAGAAGGAGTGCTTCAGGAGGGCTTTTGTTTGTTTCAAGGCTTGCTGGCAGGGGTTTCTGAATGGTTGTAGGCCCTATTTGGCTATCGATGCAACTCTTTGAATGGAAGATGGAGAGGCCAGCTAGTAGCAGCTTCTACAATTGATGGGCACAACTGGCTATTCCCAGTTGCATTTGGTGTGTTAGAGGTAGAGTCCGAGGAGAGTTGGGTCTAGTTTCTGCAGTAGTTGTGCAACATTATAGGTACATCCTCAGGTTTAGTTATACACACAAATGCTTGCAAGGGTTTAGAAACTGCAGTAGAAATTTTATTCCCTAGAGTGGAACATAGGGAATGTATGCATCACCTGGCGCAAAATTTTAAAAAGAAATTCAAAGGTAAAGTTTATGATGAGAATCTATGGCCAGCATCATACGCATGCAGCTTGAGGAAGCATGAGCACCATTTGAGAGTGTTGTATGATCATAATCCTTTGGTGAAGGAGTACATGGATGAACATCATGGAAAGGTGTGGTCAAGAAGCAAATTCAATGAAATCTACAAAGTAGACTATGTGACCAATAACCTCGCTGAGTGTTTCAATGCAAAGTTCAAGTTAGTGAAAGGGCTTTTGTTGTGGCAAGCATTTGATAAGATCAGGCAGATGATCATGATAAAGATGGCTCTTCGTAAAAGAATTACAGAAACACAATATGTTGGCAATCTTATGCTCCCATCTCTGATTAAGGCATTACATGCCAAGGCAAGAGGACTAAGGATAAAATGCATTCGACCATCGACATACGAGGCTGAGGTGACATACACTGACAACAAAAATAGGGAATGAAGATATCCGGTGAACCTTGCAACTAAGGAATGCAGTTGTAGGCAATGGGAGATCCGCGGGAAACTGTGCATACATGACCTACATCTCATGACTGTTATTGGAGGTGAAGATGGTGAAGTTGATCAGTATTGCTCTGAATATTTCTCTGTTGCCAAATTTAGGGCTGCTTATGCTGAAAATGTGCCTGCACTCTTGGGAAAAGACCAATGGAACATAGTAGACCCAGGGTTCAAACTCTATTCTCCTCTACTGACTAGACCACCAGGAAGACCAAGGAAAAACATGATAAGAGCTGGTGAAGAGGGTCGTGTAAAAAAATAGCGTAAGTGCAAAAGATGTGGTATTCTAGGGCATATTTCTAGGCTTTGTACCAATCCAGTTGATGCATCATTTGGAGAAGAGGAACAATGGGCAGCACCAAATGCAGAGGAGAATGCAACAAGTTTAGAGGAGAATGAAGCAACTGAAGTAGCAGCTTGATATGTGTGAAATCTTTCCCTTTTTTTATTTGTTCTCTTTTTTTATCGATGGCTAAGCTTATTTCTATTTGACCCAGCTCTAGGATAATTAGAGGCACAAGACAGAAAAGACTTAGAGAGGAAGAAACTTCGGTTAAACCAGCATCTGATGCAGAATTTGAAACCATGGCTTATGAAGGTTTTGAAGCTATAAGAGAGGAGGAAGTTATTTTGTCTGAAGTTCCTTTAAGTATTAGTGAATCCATAGATGGCCGACAACTGATCATCACTTGTCCGGTCAGTCAAAGCTCAACAAAACCGCCACCAAGTGAAGATCAGAAGCAACAAGACAAAGCTTTCAAAAGCACAAAATATCCCAGCCAGGGAAACGAGAAGCAAGACGGTTAACCCTTCCCAGAACACAAGGATCAAGGCAAAGATTTGAATTTGAACTTGAATGCAAGTAATGTCTACTACGCAACCTTCTTCTTGTAGACACGTGTTGGGCCTCCAAGCGCAGAGTTTTGTAAGACAGTAGCAAATTTCCCTCAAGTGGATGACCTAAGGTTTATCAATCCGTGGGAGGCGTAGGATGAAGATGGTCTCTCTCAAACAACCCTGCAACCAAATAACAAAGAGTCTTTTGTGTCCGCAACACACCCAATACAATGATAAATTCTATATGTGCACTAGTTCGGCGAGAGATGGTGATACAAGTGCAATATGGATGGTAGATATAGGTTTTTGTAATCTGAAAATATAAAAACAGCAAGGTAACTAGTAGCAAAAGTGAGCGAAAACGGTATTGCAATGCTTGGAAACAAGGCATAGGGTTCATACTTTCACTAATGCAAGTTCTGTCAACAATGATAACATAATTGGATCACATAACAATCCCTCAGCATGCAACAAACAGTCACTCCAAAGTCACTAATAGCGGAGAACAAATGAAGAGATTATTGTAGGGTACGAAACCACCTCAAAGTTATTTTCTCTGATTGATCTATTGGGCTATTCCTATAAGTGTCACAAACATCCCTAGAGTTTGTACTAAAATAACACCTTAAGACACACATCAACCAAAACACTAATGTCACCTAGATACTCCAATGTCACCACAAGTATCCGCGGGTTTGATTATATGATATGCATCACACAATCTCAGATTTATCTATTCAAACCAACACAAAGAACTTCAAAGAGTGCCCCAAAGTTTCTACCAGAGAGTAAAGACGAAAACTTGTGCCAACCCCTATGCATAAGTTCACAAGGTCACAAAACCCGCAAGTTGATCACCAAAACATACATCAAGTAGATCACATGAATATCCCATTGTCACCATAGATAAGCACATGCAAGACATATATCAAGTGTTCTCAAAACCTTGAAGACTCAATCCGATAAGATAACTTCAAAGGGAAAACTCAATCCATTACAAGAAGGTAGAGGGAGAGAAACATCATAAGATCCAACTATAATAGCAAAGCTCACAGTACATCAAGATTGTGTCAAATCAAGAACACGAGAGAGAGAGAGATAGATCAAACACATAGCTACTGGTACATACCCTTAGCCCCGAGGGTGAACTACTCCCTCCTTGTCACGGTGAGCACTGGGATGACGAAGATGGCCACCGGTGATGATTTCCCCCTCCGGCAGGGTGCTGGAACAGGGCCCCGATTAGTTTTTGGTGGCTACAGAGGCTTGAGGAGGTGGAACTCCCGATCTAGGTTTATTTCTGGGGGTTTCTATATTATAGAATTTTTTGGCGTCGAAAACAAGTCTGGGGGGTCCACGAGTCAACCACCAGGTTAGAAGGCGCGCCCTCCATCCTTGTGGAGGCTTCGTGGCTCTTCTGGCCCATCTCTTTTGCTTCGGGGGCTTATTTTGGTCCATGAAAAATCATAGTAAATTTTCAGGTCATTTGGACTCCGTTTGATATTCCTTTTCTGTAAAACTCAAAAATAAGGAAAAACCAGAAACTTTCACTGGGCTCTAGGTTGATAGGTTAGTCTCAAAAATCATATAAAATAGCATATAAATGCATATAAAACATCCAATATAGATAATATAATAGCATGGAACAATCAAAAATTATAGATACGTTGGAGACGTATCAACAAGTCATAAACTTTGAACTTTAAGGATTTGTAATAAGGATTCTGTCGTCAATTTGAACTACTGTGAAAACTTGTAAGGTGTAATAATTCTATTTGTAATTTGATGTGAAATTTGAAGTACAATACAAAACTGAGGCAAAATTTGAATTTTAGGCAAACTTTGAATTTGAACCAACACTTGAAGTCCATTCCCCTATGGCGTGAGTTGCAAAGTTTGCTGAACTATTATAAACGTTAGGTGATCAATCCGATCTCTTTTGTGTGGTAAAACTTGTAGTCATGAGAATGTGCTCCAAATGAGCTCCCAAGCTAGGGTAAACAACCCCATTTGTAATCAAGTTTTTTGGACCTACTCCAAATGAGCCAAATATTTTTTATTAACACCTATTCGATCAATATAGTGTAGATTCAAAGAATCACTATTTATTGAATTGATCTTTATATTTTTACAATTTTTTGAAAAAATATACTTTAATAGAAAACCATTAAAAACACATTTAAAATATGAAAATGGAAAACTAAGTTCAGATCCTTCTTATTCACTTTGAAATCAAGCTTTGGTGATTTTTTGGATTTTTTTAATTTTCAAACACCGAAGGGAACCCTACCTCCTCTCCTTGGTCTCTATAAAATGTTATACGTGATAGCTCATATGTGTGAATGTTTTTTTCATGAAAATGTCCATAGACAAAGTTTATGATTTTTTGTTGGTAACATGTCACACAAGACAATATTGTGCGCATGTTTATA
The DNA here is from genome assembly GCF_018294505.1 of Triticum aestivum. NCBI lineage: Eukaryota > Viridiplantae > Streptophyta > Magnoliopsida > Poales > Poaceae > Triticum > Triticum aestivum. Next base: position 51,703,096 of record NC_057800.1, read on the forward strand.
TTTTTTGATTTTTTAAAATTAATGGTGCTCATTTAACCTCGATCGTGCTAGCTAGGTTTTTTGTAAATGTACGTATACCAAGTTTAGTATTTTCCTTGTTAGTGTGTCTTATAAAACGACGAACGGCGAAGGTTTCATAATTTTTTGATTTTTTAAAAATTAGTTATGCTCAGTGAAAGCCTTGGAAACCCCGTTGATCGACCAACTCAAAATCCCTCTAAACCCCGCGGGGTTTCGCCTAACCCTATCTCCAAACGTCAGCCGTCCCATCATAACCTAGCTCCAAGCGACAACCCTCAGATGTGGTCTTCTAGAAGGCATTCCGAGGGCAGGCTGCATGCAGGCTCCGTGCCGTTGGATCACATGGACGGCTCCGCATCATTGGATCGTGGGACAATCCGCGAGAGGCGATCCGCGAGACTTGTTGGTTGCGCCTCCCCTTTCTTCTGTTGTTTATTCTGCGGTGACGAGAGCAGCCACTCCTCCTCTGCTTCTTCTTCTCCGGCGATGAGAGGAGCCACTCACTACAAAAAAAATACACTTCCGTGATGATACGTGTTTGTCATAGTAGGTCGCTTTTTTTGTCATGCATGTACATCCATGACAAATTTATGACAAAATCAAGATAGTCATACCTGTGCTGTCATAGAAGTGTTCCATGACATTACCAAAATTATCATCACGGAAGTGTCCACTTCCATGACGATAAATCGCGCGTCACAGAAGTGCTTTTGTCAAGGGTGACCGACACGTGGCATCCACCGTAACGGAACGTCGTTAAGCTATCGGGTCGGGTTTTGGATCTGATAACCCGTTAACAGCCCCGACCAATGGGGATTTTCCACATGTAAAATCATCATTGGCTAGAGGAAACACGTCTCGGCTCATCGTCGGGACAGATGTCATCCACTCACTAGACAGAAGGCGCCTATGATGCATCGACATGTGGCACGACCCAACAAGTTTAAATGGGTCGGCCCAACTAAAGGCCCACAAGATTTTGCGAACCATAATGGGCCGGCCCAGCTAAAGGCCCACGAGATTTTGCAGACCATAATGGGCTGGCCCAGCTAAAGGCCCACAAGATTTTGCGGGCCATAATAGGCTGGCCCAGGTAAAGGCCCACAAGATTTTTGTGTGCCATAATGGGCCGGCCCAGGTAAAGGCCCACAAGATTCTTGCGGGTCATAATGGGTCGGCCCAGCTAAAGGCCCATGAGATTTCGCCGACATTAATGGGCTAGCCCAGCTGTAGACCCACAAGATTTTAAGGACCCTAGTAGGCCAGCCCATTAACTGGCTGCCATGTTTTGGGCCAAATGTCGGCCCATATTTGATCCGGTCCATTAATGGCCTGCCACGCTCCAGGCCTAATAGTGGCCCATATGAGATCCGGCCCGTTAAAAGCCTACCACGTTCTGGGCCAAATTACGGCCCAGATTAGGTCCGGCCCTTTAAGAGGCTTTGGGCTCAATTATGGCCCATATCAGATTCGGCCCGTCAACTGGACACTATGCTTTTGGGCCCACTTGCTAAAGGCCCACTTAGTAATTCGGCCTGATATTAGTTTTGGCATGTTAAGGGCCCGTTTAACATTTCGGCCCTATATTAATTTAGGCCTGTTAAAAGCCCATCATATAGTTGGGCCTAACCACGCCCCGGTTTGCATTCGGCCTGCTCGCAGCCGATATCTGATTGGGCCAAACAAGGACCCAGACAATTTTGGCCTGTTAAAAGCCCGTGATTTGATTCACACAATTATGGGCCGGGGTTCATTTCGGGCTGCTGCATAACTAGTAGGAATTAAGAACAAACCTACTCTATACAATAAAGAAATTACGGCATAGTAACTAAGAATAAACCTACACTACACAATAAAGGATTTAAGGTATATTACATCCACTGGGCATCAAAGTTCGCCACCAGTGATCATAAAGCGCAATGAAGAAGTAGATTACAAAAACTGGGCACCATTGCAGCGTAACAAAATAATACTGAACCAAGACCACTTCCAAGACAGTTCAAGAAAGGTTAGCCTTGCGGGGGAACTGCTGCGCAAGCTGCTGAGCAAGGCTGTGAGACCAGCCTAGCATGTCGGTCATAGCTTCCAGGTGGAGCTGTTTAGCGATGAGGTTCTCATTGGTGTTCTCCGCAATCTTTCTTAGAGATAGGACTTCAAGTCGAAGTTGAGTTGCAGAATGCCTTTCTGCTAGAACTCGGGACTGAAAAAGTCAAACTGATTCAGACAACAAATTCTGTGAGCTTGTCTGACTGTTAGTCTCAAGTAACTTGAACACTGCATCAAGACAAGACTTTGGGGTTGTCTCCCTATCTTCAAGATGTTTTGCCTTCTTTGCTGCAATATATGTTGGGTTTGTCTCACAGCCTTCAGCAGACTTGTGCATGCCATCAGGCATATCACCCTGAAACAAAGCAGAGAGATGACAGGTTTTGCACATGTATAAACAAAGATGATAACTGTTCTGTCAATTCTATCCAATTTCAAATTAGAAAATAAAGAGTATGTTCAAAATATCAATAGCATAATTTGGCATTGTTCATAATGCGGGGAGCTTCACCACACTACTGGATTACCATGTCAACATAACAAGCATAGATGAAGGGTAAAGAAAATCATTGTATCTATTTTGGATAATGTGCATGGCATGTTGTTCATATCATCAACCACATCAGTAAGATAAAACAGGAGATGACAAGGTGCAAACAAGGGCTGCTTCACCCCACACTGGATTACAGATCCACAAAAACAAGCATACATATAGGGAGTATTAAGTAATGTGCATGGTATGAATAAGGAATTTGGTTTTACAAGTAAAACTTAGAACTTACGGTTCTTACGAACATGCATTTTGGTAGAAACAACAAACTAAACAGCAGTAAACGATAGGGAGTATGAGCAAATTAAACAGCAGTTGAGGATAAAGCCTTTAGAAGGACTGCCTTACATTAACACACTAGTAGAAAATGGAGCTTTAAAACCGGTTCGTAAGGGCCTTTCGTGCTGGTTCCATAACCGGCACTAATTGGTGGGCACTAAAGCCCCCCCTTTAGTACCGATTCGGCACGAACCGACGCTAAAGTGCCACCACGTGGCGTGAGCTCGCGCCCTGGTATGGGGGACCTTTAGTACCGGTTGGTGTTACCAACCGGTACTAAAGGTTTTTTTAGAATTTTTTTTTTTAAATTTTGGAAATTTTTTTTGATAATTTTTTTTCGATTTTTAATTTTTCTGAATTATTTGGTGATTTAGTCTCTAATCACCTCTCTTAACTGCTCAAGTGTGGATCACTCATTCCAAATCATCTAACTTCCCGACCGGTCACCCATCCCTCCCACTACTCCAGCCCGAGCACGCTTAACTTTCGGGTTCTATTCTCCTTCGTTTCCAAGTCTGCACTTGTTGTTTTCCTGACAATAGTAAGATGTCAATCCTATTAACCCTCAGGAGTTTAGCTTGAGCATGAAGTCACACATTTCACTGTTTGAGATTGAAACTATTATTCTAAAAAACAGTAATTATTTAGTAACACTAATATTTCTTGAATAAGTTTGACCATAGTTTGACCACAGTTTGACCATAGTTTGACCACAGTTTGACCAGATTTGACCCAAATTCAAAAAATTGAAATAATTATTTAGTAACACTAATATTCTTGAATAATTATGTAGTAACATTAATACTTCTTGAATAAGTAGTTTGACCAGATTTAACAATTTTTTTTAAAAAAACTTAAATTTGACCATATCTTTTTTTCCTTTTGGAATTTGAGGATTCTAAAAAATTGCAAATAGGCCATAGGCCGTCTCCATCGGATGCGGATTTCCGTGCTGATTTTTTTGATATATTATACGTTTTTTCCCGACATCGTATGCAAAAGTTATAGTCGTTTTACATTTTCCCTACACTTTTTGCAAAACATGTCCAAATTTAAGTTTTCAAATTTTCCTAACTAGTAGATGTAGTAATATAACTACCTCTAGAAGGATTTTATTTTTGAAGTTTTTATCATTTTCTTTTGATTTTTTCAGAACTAAAATGGCAACACATGGGGGGGGGGGGTAGAGTTTGAAAATTGCCCTATAGTGCCGGTTTGTGTCACAAACCGGTACTATAGGTTAAGACTCTTTAGTGCCGATTGGTGACACAAACCGGTACTATAGGTTAGACCTTTAGTACCGGTTTGTGTCAGAAACCGTCACTAAAAGGGCTCGTGGGGCCCTGGCCTGACGCCAGCCTGCCACCACCCCTTTATTACCGGTTCGTGGCACGAACCGGTACTAAAGGTTCATTACGAACCGACACTAATGCATAGCCATTCGAACCGGCACTATTGATCGCATTAGTGCCAGTTTTTTTTTACAAACCAGCACTAATGTGCTTCACGTTTGACCCTTTTTCTACTAGTGACAGTTAACACCGGCTTTAGAATGCCCTTCTCCATGGCAAGGGAAGGATAACTCAAGAATTTCAGCACAGAATCTTCTTCATAAGCATTGCCTGTACTCTACATTTTGTAGAGAGTAATTATAGATATGATAATACTGGAAGGGATAGAGGATAATGAAGATAAGATACAGACTGGTGCTACATAATCAGCTACCAATCTCTGGAAGTACAAGCGTTACATGACAAAATGTACTGACAAGAGCAATGGGCTACACTTATGTACTGGCATTGTCTGTGTATTCTACTTGTTGGTAAGATTAAATATAGATCTGATCGTTTTTAGTAAATGGTGGGCGAGGGAGATAAGATGCAGAATGCAACAAAATGAACCAATCCCTCTTCCCATAATACAAGAGTGTTTTTAACACTGGTGTACTGTACAAAACGTTCTTATATTATGGGATGGAGGGAGTAGCTGTTAATGTAAGTACAGTGATAGACCACGTTCAGTCCTTACAAGAGGACTGCAGAGCTAAACCTCTTCAAAAGCATTGGGTTGATTCTAAATTTATGCAAGAGTCCATACGGATCTTATAATGTCCACCAAATGGACGATTACGAGGCTAACATGTGCAGTGATGCTACATAATCAAAGAGCTATGAAAGTAAGTATGGTCATACAGGGCAAGAGGTACTCACAAGAGCAATGCAATGTGCAGTATAGTTGCGATATTCTGTGGTCCCTTGAGAACGAATGTTCTCCTTCTAACAGTTTTCGTACAAGTGAGACATTAAGGCAAATGCAGAAATGTAGTTCAAATTGTGATGTGATATCATAGACAGTACCTTACACTGCAGCCGAGACCAATGTGTAACAAGATTATTCCAGTCACCGTCGGATAAATGTAGCACCAGAGACTTTACAGAAATTTCGTTCAGAGGCTTGCCATCGAAGTGCGCTAGCCTCAGGTAGGAACGATACTTCATCAACGAGTGCTTGAAAAGCGCAACCAACCCTTTCTCGTCATCACAATCTAGTTTGCGCCTCGCCTATTTAAAAGAATGAAATCTTGTGTCTTCTGTCATCAGAAACATATGCAGTAATGACCATGAATAACATTAGTACATTACTTACGCGTAAGTTGCGGAGGAAGACTGGAAATTGTTCTGTGTCTGCGGTATAATCTTTCCATGAAGGAAAGATGCGCACAAAGTTCCTGACAACAACATAAGCTTCATCTTCCAAACTGGGAAGAAATGGAACAGGGGTCCTATTTGCTGCAATTGGGGCTCTCTCTGGTTCGAAAAGGGATTTGGCAACTGGATTTGGTGTACTCTTTGCTGGAATGGGGTTTTTGCGTCGTATAGCTGGTGCTATGTCAACTGGCATAATCATACTATTTGCTGCAGTTGGGGTATGCTGAGTTGGGGCATCAGAAATGACCAGTGTAGTAGGGCTAGAGTCTGCTAGAGTTGGGGTATTTTTTGGGTCAGGTGATATTGCAACTACACCTAATGGGCTATTTGATTTATCAGGTGCCACTACCTTTTCCAAATACTTTGCTTGTGCTCCTCCACAATCAGCAATCACCCTCTTCCTTTTGAACGTCTCATACACAAGAACAACATTTGAATGGATAAATATGGTATGATGACAGATGGAATATGTACTGAAAATGGATAGGCAGGGCGTATTCACATACACGATGTGTAAACTAAGTTAATGGCAGTTCAACAAAGTAGAAGCAATGCAAAGCATCAGTTGCAAGATATGTGCGAGCAATGTAACCTTGGAAAGTTAGAGCAAGTAGCTTGATGGGTGAATAAGATAGGGCATCTTCCTCTGACTCCTCCACTAGGGAGCTACATTGAATTAGGTCTCCCTCTAGCCCAGAATCACTGTTAGGATCATATTCTGAGCATGAATCTGTAGGTGGAGAGTGTTTGCATTGCATTGCATCCAGACTTGATTTCAGTCCCTTAATGCCAAGTTTGACAGCCATGGCATTGTTCTGATTTATTCTTTTCATGCGTGCAAGCTCATAATCATTATGATGCTGTTCAGAATCTGAGATTCATGAAAACATAAAAAGTAGTCAGATTATCTATGGAATGCATTGCGGTTTCAACTCGGAGAGTGTCTCCCTATAAACCCCTGCATATGCAGAGTTCACCTCCCCAACCGTGCTGACCAGACCACACACAGAGATACACACCTGAGCGGCGAACATGCATTTTTGAAACTAATTTAGGAAAATTTAGCTGACCAATTAAACAACTCTATTTTAATAATATCAGATTCGTATTTGAACAACTAAGCTTGTTTAGCTTGATGGGTGGAGCAGTGTTATTATGACACGAAGCATGTATTCTGATCGTATAGTGATCATAAAAGGGGGAAACTCTAAGCATATATTTTTTAGCAAAAGAGGGTTTCCCCTCTGATTTCTATTAAAGAAACCACCACGAAACCAACATGATCAATTAAACCCTAAGCATGATTAATTAAACCATATTATGGTTGTGCCATGGCAGACTTGAAGCTGCAAACCAGAGAAATGATATTTAGCATCCATTGTTTGCTTCAAACTAAGAACTAAATTCTAAGAGCTCAAAAGAAAGTAGAGTAACCAAGTTAAGATCTATCTTCTGGTTGAGATCAAAAAGTTGAGGAGATATGAAGTACCACCTCTCTTGCGGCGCCGTGTAGGCATCGGGGGTGCGATGGCTGTCGGTGACGTTGAAGCAGATCTGGGACGGTAGATGGGTGCATCAGGGGATAAGTCCCGTTGCGGTGGAAGAGAAGGTCGTGTGAGCGGCCCCGGCAAAGAGGACGACGACACCGATGAAGTGAGAGGACGCGATGCAAGGCTATTCGTCCGTCGCCGTGGATGAGAAACGTCCATCTCTAGCAGTGGACGATGCGGTCTTGGTAGGCGCTCCGGCATGGTGGAGGACGGTGGCGATGGATGTGGTGGAGGACGGCGGCGATGGATGGGGTGGCGGACGGAGGCTGGTGTGGGAATGGGGTGTTCTAGCGTGGACGGTGTATGAATGGGAAAATGGAGGGAGAGGTACGGGGAACCATGTTTTTGGGACGCGCCTGTCTGAAGTATGGGAAAGTTACAAACTTATCCCCCATTTCAAATTTGGACGTCTCGTCGGTTGGGGATAGGACGGTAATCTCGCATCTTCCAAATATTTGCCGGTAACTATTTCGGGCGAGGAGAGGGTGTTTTGCCGCCCATGGTTGGCGCCCACGGTGTATGAACGGGGCTGACAGGTAGTGCGGTTGTGTCACGTCTGATGGAAGTTACACATCTGCCCTTATTTAAAATATTAGCCTACATCGATTTCGGGCGAGGAGAGGGTGTTTTGGCGCCCACGGTTGGCGCCCACGGTGTATGAACGGGGCTGATAGGTAGGGCGGTTGTGTCACGTCTGATGGAAGTTACACATCTGCCCCTATTTAAAATATTAGCCTACATCTATTTCGGACGAGGAGAGGGTGTTTTGCTGCCCACCGTGTATGAATGGGGAATGGAGGGAGAAACAGAGGTCTTTCGGACGAGCTTGAATCAAATGAGTTTTGCCGCCCATGTTTGCCGCCCATGTTTGACACCCACCGTGTCGGAATGGGCTCAGAGGCGGTCGTGTCACGTCTAATTGAAGTTACTAACCTACCCCTATTTAGAGCAGTGGAAATCGGGCCGATGGATTGTCCGTGTAATGGGTAGACAATAATTTCCATCTCCAAACACTTGGCTTCGGGCAGCCGATGTGGAAGTGGACATTTTGTTGTTTCTTTCGAATTTTGGGACAATAGGCATCCACGTTTACCCTGGCAACTAAATTCGAATCCATTTTGTATTCCTATATGAATCTTTATAAATCATTCTATGTGTTTTTATATATCTTCAAAAGGACGACAAAGATGTATTCCACTGTCATATATGAATATGGTTTACAAATGCTGATACTCAAATTCAGAAACTAGAATCCAGTTTAAGGTGAATTCGAATATTTGGAACACTTCATGTCCAACTCAAATGTCACACGCAGCATAATGTGTACTCCCATTTAGATATGTACACAAGCGATGTATCAAGATTCAAATACCGAGTCAATCAACCAAGAATGTACGGAACCAACAGACATATAAACACTTATAGAGTATATGGATCAATAATTTTAACTAACATACATAAGCCAGGCCGCTGTACTTTTTTTTGCTACAACAGCATCCTTTTTTAGCCAGCATCTTGGCCCTTTCCGATGTGTGCCAGTTATGGTCCATCTATACTACTATTGTTGAATGCACATTCAGCCCGATTGGCATATTTGTAGGTCTGGCACAGCAATCCAAATGAAATGTCTCCGAGTCTTATCAATTAATACAGACTTGTGCTCAAATAAAATTACAAAAAAAACAAAAAAACAATTATTACATGATCTCTAAAACAAATGGTTTGATTGATTACATGAACAGACAACACAAAGGTTATTCAACTATGGAAAAAAAATTTCACCTATGATTTACCAAGTAGGAATTTAATTTCCTTTTTTCCTTCAGGACCTTAACAATCTGGTCAGTCTCAGCTTGCTTCGTTTTGAAATCCACCAAATATTTAATGGTTGTGTTGAGTACTGCTTGTGATTGTTCTGTTTGCTTCCTCAACATGTCAACTTCATCTCTAAGTGTAGAAGCAGAATCTCTTTCTACCACTAGTTTAGCCTCTAGAGCATCAGCAGTTGGCAATTCATAATGCACGATTGGGCCGGTGCCACTGCTGTGGGATGATGCAACGTCCATGGGGACCTCACTCTTTGATCTTGGGCTAACCTGTTTTGCCATTAAAGTTCCGATTGGATTCAGAAAAGTTGAAGTTAGCAAAACATCTCAACTGGGAGTTATAATAGCAAACCAGTTAAACAAACAAGGAATTAAAGAGTTTCAATTGGATGCTGAAAAGTAGTTATTAACATCATTGTAACCCGTTGTTGCAGCAGCAAAGCAGTTAAACAAACAAGTAGATATTTAAGTTAAGGCAAACAGGTAATTCTTAACAGTAAGTATCAAACACATAGATAGGCGCAGTCTACAATATGATTAACAGGATGTGCCATTATGTAATCATTAGCAAACTAAATTAAGCCAAGGAACGTAATTGAACAATTTTGCAATAAGTGGCTAACTAAAATTCTGAGAAGCAGGTAACTGAACTTACACTAGTTCTTTGTACAGGCACACTACAACTTCCTTTTCGCTTACAAGGTTGTACGAAGGAGTCCATGGCATCAATTGCTTGGATACGCAGTCCCAATACTTCTTTCTTCCCACACTGCATGGGTAAGTCGAATGGTTAATCTGGTAAGATGGTGCGTCCTTGATATGTTATATGAGGACGTGTAGTCAGACTAGTTGTAGCCAAACACATCACACTGGCTTTTACTGTATATTTCATGTGATTACTTTTGGCATATCGAGATCTAAGCAATCTACAATAGGATGAAAAGACTGCATCCTTCACATTATTGGCGAACTCAGTTCATAGAAACAAGCAATTCAACCATTCTGTGGGTGAATCAAAAGCGCCACTGGAATAGTTTTCACTATCCAATCATACACGCAAAAAGGGGCGACGCCACCATAGGGGCTGGTATGGGCGGCCGCCTCAGGTGGCTGGAAAGTGTGCACCTAGTTTGAGTCGTCCAGGTTGGCCCATGCTAGTTTTGTTCGTCCCAACGCACGAGCATGCAATGTAAAAAATGAAGAAAAATGTTTCAATTTGGATGGGCCAATAACATAAGTGCAAGGCATGCCCTATAGCAGGCTCACGGCCCAAATGAGCGCCTCCCATATCGATCGACACCAGGAAAAATCCCAATTCATTCGCTCCAGCCTCCAGTCTGGTTCGCTCCTAACCTAGCCGCCGCTGGACAGACCGACACAACACTTCCTCGCGCCCCCGTTGGAGGGCGGCCGGCGGGCTTCAAGCGAACGGAAGGACAAGAAGATGAAGATCCAACACTGGGTGTAGCCTGCGTGGGAGGCAGCGGCGGCAGCACGGGCATGGCATCGAGCTTGCGCAAATAGACAGTCGCAGCTTGCAAGAGTAGCATGCGCAATGAGCAGGTACATCACATCCCTGATTATAGCTAATTCAACTCTTCAATTTCTGGCCAATAGTTAAACCTGACGGTGTTGTAAAACTGCTTGTATGTAGGGAATCTATGAGAAAATGAAACCAATTTCTACTTATTTTATAACTCCCCCAATCAATACTGAACTGACTAATCTGATGTATCTAATCAAGTTTCCGGTGCAAACATACAAGCTCATGTTGTTCTTAAGCCTGAAGTGTCTAATGAACAGACTGCTAATGAAGGATTTGATGCAAACATTTTACATGCTCCTGGTGATGAACATATAGTGTCTAATGAGGGATCTAATGCAAGCATTTTGCAAGCTCATTGAAGGATTTAGTGTCTAATGATGATCTACTATGTTGAGAGAGACAGAGATTTGCAGGCATTGATGACAAGCAAATTATAGTGCATTTTCATAGCTTGAGGAAACGTCGAGGCCATCTACCAGAAAGTCCCCGTATCATGACAACATAGCATAAATACTTTTCTAATCTGTTGTTTGAAACTATTGGCATACTTGTGCAGGATAGATATATTGATATGCAGTTTGCGCACTGGTTATACGTGCAATTACACTTCGATATTTTCAGCCAGAGAACGAATAATTCAAGCAGGTGCATACCATGTTTGTAGTCCTTGTACACCATGTTGCCTTTTGTGTTTTTTGGTGCTTGCATCATTTAGTGTTTATAATCTGAACTACTTTGGATCATTAGCTGGTTTTCAAAGTGCATGTAGCTTCACATTTCTCAAGTTATGTTGATTTCCGGAGTGCAAGTGCCTTCGTATTTTTTAAGTTAAATGTTCGCCCTGGTAACTTGAATTCATGGATCAGCCACTGCACACAAATCATACACGAATGCCAGTACGAATTAAATGAAATACAGGGACTTACGCTAGCTCATTGTACAGGCTCACTGCAGCTCTGCTTGCGCTTGGGATGTTCCATGTACAAGTCCATGTTACCACTTGCTTGGATATGCAGGCCTTGTGCTCCTTGCATCCCCCTCTGCATTTTTGACACGGTGGATGGTTGATCAAATAAGAGGAATCGACCTTGATGTTGTACCGGAGGACAGATACTTACAAGGTTATACAGATGTGTACCAGATCCCGTAGCGCCATCATGCTTCGCTAAAATATGGATTTGCTTGTTTCAGATGATATCTCCAGAAGAAATAAGAGTTAAGGTCAGAGTTGCATAGGCGTGTAAGCTAAGAGAGCAGTGAAAGGATATCCAAACATCGTCGAAACAGTGCACAAGGGAGTGATGTGTGGATACCTAGTTTGGGCCAGCGTTTGGGCATGCTAGCCTAGCTAGTGTGCGAGTCACTTCAGAGCCGTTGAGGGTGATGCGCTGGCGTTGGCTGGCCACGCACGGATGCAGATCTTGAGTGGCAGCAGAGCGCTACGATGCGGTGGACGAGACCGTTGGTGAAGCCCCAACGGCCTCGGGGGGCGGAGGTGCAGTGATGTGCATGGTGAAGTAGCCCCGGTGAGCTGGGAGACGACGTTGGTGAAGCGCACCTGATGCGGTGGAACTCGGTGTCTGTGAGGCACGTCGGTTGCGGCGGTCGACGTTGTCGGTGGACCACCCGGTGCGGTGGACGAGGGCGTAGATGAGGTAGCTCCGGTGCGGTGGTGGAGCGCGACCGTCGTCTTCGTCATCATCATCTGGCACAAAGGTGGGGAACAGTGGGGAAAGAGACGAGGTGAGGGGCGATTCGAGGGTTGGCGGCGAATTAGGGATTTGAGCAATCTGGGCGCGGAAGGGGACGATGGAGAAGAGAGATTTTGCAGGGCTGGAATTGGGGCCGCCAGATATTTCAATCCGAAACGTGGAAGCGTGAACTTATATTGTCGTCGTCCTTTTTTGGGGGGGAGGGGGGGTGGGTGGCTGGGTGCTATGCGTCCGTCCGACACACACGACCACCCTGACAGGACTATGCTTCGGTGCCTTAAGGCACCTACCTTTGTGTCCATGACATATGGGCCCAACAGGTGGCTGGCCCACATGTCAGTGACCCAAAGGCAGTTGCCTTTAAGGCACCGAAGCAGCGTCCACCCCGACACGACCCTGGTTTGCCTAGTGCGCCTACATTTGAGAATGCAAATGAATCTTCTTTCATTTGCAAACGAATCTGTATGTATTACCATGCCCGTGTTTTCCTTGCAATAATTAGTCATTCAAAATGAGATACTCCATCCGTTCACTTTTATAAGTCATTTCAGACAACTTAAAATGAACTGTTTTGCACATTGTCTGAAATGTCTTCAAGGTCTTATAAAAGTGAACAGAGGGAATACTATAAATTAATTAATGAGTTATTTGAAAAAAAATCGAAACGGTACCCACGCAAACGTGGATTAGAGTGTGTGTCACATAATTAGTTATTTGAATTAGAGTGTGTGTCACGTAGTTAGTTATTTGAATTAGAGTGTGTGTCACGTAGCAATCTCCAATTCTAACGTGGATTTTGCATTTCACTGTATCCATGCTACTTTTTTAATACAAATTCATATGTACATGATGAACACCATGGTAGTGAGAAAACTTTTGGATGGATTCAAACATATGACCTACAAAATAGCACAACAAACTGAGTCAATGTCAACTTTTCGAAACTTAGTATGGCACGAATTCGAAATAATTACCCGTATGCCTGGTCCTCGGTTCAAATCTTACAATGTACACCGAATTGAAACATCGATATTAAGTCTCGTACTATGTACATTCAAATGTTGTTTTTAGCCCCCCCCCCCCCCCCGCACAAATGCTACATACTTCCTGTATTGGTCAATCTTCCTCTCCTAACCACCTTAGGAAGCTATCGGTTTCCAACACACGTTCATTCTTTCTCTCCATGTTTCGATCTCTAAGTCTCTCAACTACACAACCCCTTTTCCACTCTGTTACCAAATGTATTTACCTCACACACCCTCCATTGCACCCCATGCCGAGCTCTCTCTCTCTCTCTCTCGCCCCCCCTCTCCCTCTAACCCTCTCGCGCTAAATACATGCATTGCCTATCTAGCCCCCCAATCTCTCGTGCATGCGCACACACGCACGTTGTATATCTAGGTCACTCCCTCGAGACTGTCTCACTCTTTCTTCCGCACGGCGGGCCACACTCGCTCAATCTTGCTCTCTTTATCTGAGTCTCGTTTAACCTCGTTTTCTTTCACACACAAATGATATATCTCCCTGTTCGGGCCTCGATCGACACACCGCACATCGTCTATCTAGGTCACTCTCTCCAACCCTATGTGATCGGTTGACCTTGCTTCCTCCCACGCACGAAATATATCTACACGTTTGTAACTGGATCATCTCTCAAGCTCTATCTTACACCCTCACCCTTGCCAAAAAGCTCAATCGGACAATATCTCTCCAGAGCATATATATTTGTTCAATGAATGTTGGACCACACTCACTTTGTCTCTCTATCTATATGTCTCTCGATTGACCTCGCTTTCTCACACTGTATCTTCCACGCGCTGAAGCTACTACCTCTCCATCCCTCGCAAAGCCAGAGCTATTTACATTGCGAGGGGCACTCCAACCTTGGATCAATTTGTGTAGGCATTTATTCCGGTCGGTTTAGATTATATTTTCGTAGCATTCGGCCCACAACTACTCCAATCACCGTAGCGGGTAATTAAGCTACGGGGAGCACCTAATATGAGCACCGGGGAGCCATTGGATCGAAGATGCAGCGGCACACACGAGGCCTGAATGTATTATTTGCAAAAAAACCTTTGGAGAGTTTGGAAATTGCACATAATTACGAAGACTACTCCCAAGCCATTGGATCTCACTTCCAACGGTGTAAAAACTCGTATCACCATAGTATCTAAGCTGCGGTGTTGATGTGATATTCTATGCCGCTGTTATTTTTGTTCGTAAACTTGCAAAAACATGTAAATCGTGACGTTACTTGTCTAACCGCGCAAAGTGTTTGTTCAAAAAAACCATCCTACACTGAAATATCGGAACAACACACGAGGGTCCCACTTCTCATTAATCAAATTTGGACCTAAAACTAACAAATCTGAAAGACGAGATTCGAACTGGCAACCTGGACTACAAAGCATAAGTCGATAGCCTCAAAAAACGAACGGTTGTTGGCTTTGTCCCATAACTTGATTTTATACAGTACTTGCGTTGAGTAGAGTAGAGGGAGTGCCTCGTCAACACGTGCATGACCGTTATCTCACTTACTGGTGGGTCCCAGGTCTGCGATCTCAATATCTCTTCTCTCCATCGTCTAACCTTTGCATGGGCACACACGAAGAGCGGCACTAGCTTGCCGTGATGTTATTACAAATAAAAAAACTTGGAAAATAGAAGAATCTCCTAGAAGAAGAGACGTTGTGGCTGGTCGAGACGGAGCTAACCACATCTATCCTCCGTGCCACGTTTGCATGATGAAGCTGTGTGGCTAGTGGGGTGTAACGCACTCGATGCGGCTATATCTCCCACTGGTCGAAGCACGACTTAGAGGCATAAGCGCATTGAAAGCAATTTCGCAAGTGAGGTAATCTTCACACAACCCATGTAATACATAAGGGAAAGAGATACATAGTTGGCTTACAATCACCACTTCACACAATACATGAATAAAGCATTACATCATCCAGATACACACAAGGTCCGACTACGGAACCCAAAATAAAAGAAGACTACCCCAAATGCTACACAGATCCCCGATAGTCCCAACTAGGCTCCACTACTGATCAACTGGAATGAAACAACACAATGAACAAGGTCTTCATCGAGCTCCTCCTTGAGCTTAGTTGCATCGCCTGCATGGTTTCATCGGCACCTGCAAACTGGTTTTGGAAGTAATCTGTGAGTCACAGGGACTCAGCAATCTCACACCCTCGCGAGCAAGACTATTTAAGCTTATGGGAAGGGTAAAAGGTATGAGGTGGAGCTGCAGCAAACGACTAGCATATTTGGTGGCTAACATACGCAAATGAGAGCGAGAAGAGAAGGCAAAGCATGGTCGAGAAACTATGATCAAGAAGTGATCCTAGAACAACCTACGTCAAACATAACTCCAACACCGTGTTCACTTCCCGAACTCCGCCGGAAAGAGACCATCACGGCTACACACGTGGTTGATGCATTTTAATTAAGATAGGTTTCAGGTTTTCTACAACCGGACATTAACAAATTCCCATCTGCCCATAACCGCGGGCACGGCTTTCGAAAGTTCAAAACCCTGCAGGGGTGTCCCAACTTAGCCCATCACAAGCTCTCACGGTCAACGAAGGATATCCCTTCTCCCGGGAAGACCCGGTCAGGCTCGGAATCCTAGTTACAAGACATTTTGACAATGGTAAAACAAGACCAGCAAAGCCGCCCGAATGTGCCAACAAATCCCGATAGGAGCTGCACATATCTCGTTCTCAGGGCACACTCAGATGAGACTAGCTACGAGTAAAACCAACCCTCAAGTTTCCCCAAGGTGGCCCCGCAGGCAACTCAGTTTGGACCAACACTCAAAGGAGCACTGGCCCGGGGGGGTTAAATAAAGATGACCCTTGGGCAGGCCTACCCAATGGAAAGAAAAGGCTAGGTGGCAAATGGTAAAACCAATGTTGGGCCTTGCTGGAGGAGTTTTATTCAAGGCGAACTGTCAAGGGGTTCCCATTATAACCCAACCGTGTAAGGAACACAAAATCCGGGAACATAACACCGATATGATGGAAACTAGGCGGCAAGAGTGGAACAAAACACCAGGCATAAGGCCGAGCCTTCCACCCTTTACCAAGTATATAGATGCATTAATTAAATAAGAGATATTGTGATATCCCAACCAATATCCATGTTCCAACAAGGAACAAACTCCAATCTTCACCTGCAACTAACAACGCTATAAGAGGGGCTGAGCAAAGTGGTAACATAGCCAAACAATGGTTTGCTAGGACAAGGTGCGTTAGAGGCTTGGCTTAACCATATGGGAGGCATGATAAGCAAGTGGTAGGTATCGCATCATAGGCATAGCAAAAGAGCGAGCATCTAGCAAGCAAAGATAGAAGTGATTTCGAGGGTATGGTCATCTTACCTGAGATCCCACAAGGAAGAAGAACAAGTCCATGAAGAAGACAAACAGACGTAGCCAACGGGTCCTCACAAACGCAACGTTACCGGATTAACAAGAAGAAGTACACTGGAAAGAAAGCAAACAACATAGTAAACAAACATTACATAATCATGGCACGATGCACAAACAAGTATGATGCATGTACAGTTTAATGAGGCATGGCATGGCAAAGTGCACAAACAACCCTACAAATTAAGTGGAGCTCAATATGCAACTCCGTTGCATATTGACGAAACACCACATTCAAGTTATTTAGTTCGATCTCGTTTATGTACTCAACAATATTAAATGTTGGTTAGCACGGCAAGGGGTGAAGCAAAATAAAACTACCTATCTAGTCAAGTTTAAATGAGGCCGGAGACAACGAACAACAATTCTGGAAAATCCTCATATGCATATATTAGGTTATGGTACTGTTCTGCCCTAAACACAATTTTAGAGTTATTAAACAGGCAAAGTAAAACCAGCATGTTAAACTAGACATTATTCTACCCCAATTACATCTAAAGATTATTTAAATCCGAGCTACGGTTGATTAGTTATGAATTAAATCATTTTAGCAAGTTAATTAAGCAAATTTAAACAAACAGAATTTTAAACATTTTAAACATAGATGAAAATGGCAAATTATGAAACTACACAAAATTCTAGGCATTTTACACATATAAGTTGTTTTAATCCGATGCACGGTTGTGGAGATATTAAATGCATGAAGTATGAGGGTTGTTCTATAAAACAGCAAACTCCTAGATAATTAGGAAAAACCTCCAGAACTGAAAAAAAATGTAACAGGCCGAAACTAAGGCATGTTGGGCCAGCAGTGCGCAGGGCGCTGGAGGTGTCTGCTCACCTAGTGGCCTTGGGCCGAGTTGAAGAGGAAGCAGGCCGGGGCACATGCTGGACCGGATCTAGAGGTCGCGGCCCACGCGCGTAGGAGGCAGGCCGCATCTAGCGCTGCTCGCTGGGCCTAGAGGAGGGACGTGGCCCATGTGCGGTCGATGGGGAGGGCTCATTTGATCTGGTCGGAGTCAATCAACGCAAGCGCGCGGCCATGTTCCTGAAGCAGAGGAAGCAGGGGTGCGCGGCTTTAGGCGGTGCAGGCGCAGCAATGAGCGAAGCAGGACTCGGTGTGGAGGAAGGAGGATGGGCGCGGAGCCGGGATGCTGCAGAAGAGGACCAGTGTCGGGGATGGCTTGCGGGAGCTCCATCGTCGAAGGAGAACGGCAGGACGGCGACTTCAGGCGACGCAGGGCGGAAGAGCTCGCCGGGGATGGGGGGATCCGGCGCGATCGGGGCTCCTCTCGAGCTCGGTGTTGCTCCACGGCGGGAGGACCGAGAGGACGAAAAAAGGTGGCGGTGAAGCACCTGGGCACAGGCAAATCGAGCAGGAGGAAGTGCTCGTTCGTCTCGGTCTCGGACGAAAGGAAGCAGGCGGCAGCAGAAGGAACGACGGCCGCGGTGGATCCCTCGGGGACGGATCCGATCTGGCAGCTGCGGGCAACCGACGACGTCGGGAAGGCCATGGCGACTTGATGGTGGCGGCGGTCCATGGCGACGCTGGCGGTCCTGCAAGGACAGGGCGGAGAGAGAGACGAACAGAGGGAGGAGGAATAACGAGGGAAGACGGCGGGGCGGGACGAGGCCGGTCCTAGTGGATGCGACGAGGAGGCGCTCGAGGCAGGAGGCGCACGGCTGCAGGGTCCCGAGGTCGGCAGGGAGGTCTCGGGCGCGAGAAGGAGGGCGTGGGTTGGTCTAGTGTTGAAAATGAGGGGTAATTTCGATTGGGGAGGATCCCGAGGTGGGAGATGAGTGTGGCGGCGGCGGCAGGGACAAAATTCCTAGAATTTAGGGTTTGGTCTAGGGGTTGGACTATATATAGCAATAGGATTTTTGGGTAGGGGCTAATCCGTCCCTCCGATCGTAATCGGATGATCGCGAATAAAATAGTTAGGGAGTCCAAATAAGAAAATGGAGACGTTTTGTAGATGTTTGGGGATGATTCGGACACAACGGTGGCGACAGTCCGGGTTGGGTTCGGGACAACTTTCGGACGCCCGTGCGAGGAGGGCCGCGGGCTGACAAGAGAGGTTAGGTTAGGTCTAGCGGATTGTGAAGAGCGGGTTGGTCTGAGAGAAGAGGGGAGAGATGCAGCCCGGCACGGTTTCCGGAGACTGAAAACGTCCAACGTTAGACCGGCTATACTGTAGCTATAGTTAACTGTTAGGGCATCAAATGATCTCCGAATGCGATGAAACTTGACAGGCGGTCTATCTACACTATAATAAGACCACACGTCAACTCTCATACCATTCTAAGAACATTTTCCGGCCACTTATAAAATACTATTTCGAACATGCCGCGGGCGTGTGCAAGTGTGGTTGGGCTCAGAACAGACAACGGAGAGAACTCGGAGAACCCGGACGAATGCAAGTTTTAAAACATGATGATGCAATGCACATGATGACATGATAAGATGCAACACGCAAGCAAATGACATGACAATGTTAGCGAATAACTGGAAGACACCTGGCACATCGGTCTCGGGGCGTTACAACACTCCACCACTATGAGAGGATCTCGTCCTGAGATCTATAATGGCACCGGAGGGAAAACGGAAGAGAAAGAGGAGAGGTAAAGCTAAGTTTCTTCTTTGACAAACGAGTGAAACCATGAATCTTGAGAGGTTGAACAAAATTTGAGAAAGAACACAACGAAGGTGAACAAAGTTGAAAACACTCCGTTAGAAAAGAGGAACAAGGAACATTACGAGTACCTTGTAGGTTGAAAGACTTAAAAATAAAGGTTGCAATGAACAAGAAGCACATGCAAGCACTCCGGTTGAAAGAAGAAGCACACGGAACGATAGAGATCAAATACGACAACACTCCGGTTGGAAAAGGAAGGAATTTAACATGATCTTGACAAGATGAGAGGATACTTGAAAAGAGGACGTGACACTCCAGTTAAATGGATAAGCATGAAAAGAACAAGGTCCTGACAAGAACAAGAAGAAGGGTTGACGAGAGCAACAACACAATGCCTCCGGAAGAAAAGAGAGAAAAGGGATGGAATGAACAAAGGAGAAAACAACATCTTCTACCTTAAATGAGCTTGCAAAAGCATCTTTAGGAGAAGGTTCGAACGGAGTTGTTGGAAAACCAACAACGAAAGAACAAGGTTGTAGTGGACTTATAGAAAACATCTCAAAACTATGAGGTGAAATTCTGGCACTAACGAAAAACAATAGATTAGATTGATATGAACAATACGAGAAACTTATTTCACCGGGAGGATAAATGAAGAAATTGGGTCATTTATGAGTACTACAATTAGCAACAATCCTTAGGGGAGGCTTTGGGTGAACTATAACCCAAGATAACTCCAATGACAAGATTGATGGGTTTAAAATATCTCATTCTTAACAACATGTGAATCATGGAACATGAATTCAATTTATCAAGAAGGACATAATACCACCTCTAATGATACAGAAGAAAGAATTGCACTCCGGATTGCAAGATGAAGAATGCTTGAGTTCCTCTGAAAAGAATCTCAATGAACACTTCGAGAAGGAATTAAATCCTTGATGAGCCGTCATGTAGAGTCTACATGAAGAACTCCGGTCACAAAAGGATGATATAAGGAAATTGAAGTTGAAAACACAAGGTAAAGCCTTGCAATGATTTAGATATGTCTCCGTGAAAATTAGAGCTTGGAACTCCGAGAAAGAAAAGATGAACAAAAGAAAATCAAGAATTTGATGAGCCTCCGGAATAAAGAATTAATCACTTGGAAGAAACAAGAATAAGAATTACATTATGCGTATCCCTCACCAATTAAATTGATGACAAGTAACGGATTTGGCATACCACTTATTCTCGTAGAAAGGATTAAGAAGATATATGGCGCAGACTTGAGAAAGTCTTCAGCGAACCACCGGTAGGATTTGGGAACAACGAATGAATCTGTATGATAATGAAGGAGAAGAACTCTTGAACGAATCATCATAAGAATTGAAAAATGAACGAAGTAAAGGAATGAATCACCGGTAAGAATTTGAAAACGAACAAAGATACTTGAGAGAATTTGGATACATGAGTACGAATAGATCATGAGCTGATTAGATAAAGTTGAAAGATGCACCGGTAAAATTTAGAGAAAGAGAGCTGAAAGCTGAGAATAATACTTCTGAGGTGATGGGCTCTGGAGAATCAAACTGAAAAGACTCCTGAATTGCTCCGGATGGGTGAAAAGAATTATCACAATCAAAAATAATTATGAGAGGATGGCAACAGGCTAGAATCATGAAACTTTGAGAGAACGGAGCAAGATTGAGAGAAAAGTCTTCTTCGGTATTCAAAATCCGAAAATGACGACGAGAAACACCACCAAGAATTGTTGAGGCACTCCGGAAGAATGAAAAGCGAAGAGGTTGAGCCAATGATTAAAAGAATTATAAGATCTTGGAGAAACCATCTGACTGATGATAAATCATTCTTACGTCAGGATAGCTCCGGGAAGATTAGAAGAGTCAGGTAAGATCCTGGGAAAAGACCTATGGGTTAGGGCCCACTCAAAAGAAACACCGTTGAAATGATTTAAAAGATAGGTTGCGCTGGTTGAATTAAATGGCTTGAATAAGGTAAGACCTCGAAAATAGCTTGGATTGATCAAGAATAGAAGCACTAATCTTCCGAGATATCTTCAGCACAACGGAACAAATGGATAGCGAGAGGTGAATGATTAAGAATTGCACTGGCGTGAGAAAAGCATTGGGCAAAAGAAAAG